>NC_092421.1:90310856-90458217 GCF_040894005.1 Engystomops pustulosus
AGCCCCTTCTTCAGTCCCATGGGAGGGGCCAGGGAGACGGGGGTCATGGAGGAGGGGTTACCCCCCACCCGGGAAACCACTCCCCCAGGCATCAAATTCAAAAAAATAAATATCCACACCCCCCTTAAGGACATCAGACATGTCTGCCCCCTCCCATATCCCCCATATCTCCCCCCCCTCCTCACTGGCCACTCCCATGTCCCCCATGTCTCCCCCCCCCCCTCCTCACTGGCCACTCCCATGTCCCCCATATCTCCCCCCCTCCTCACTGGCCACTCCCATGACTGCTCCCCTCCCATGTCCCCCATATCTCCCCCCCCCTCCTCACTGGCCACCCATGTCCCCCATATCTCCCCCCCCCCTCCTCACTGGCCACTCTCATGTCCCCCATAACCCCTCCCCCATGACTGCTCCCCTCCCATGTCCCCCATAACCCCCCCCTCCTCACTGGCCACTCCCATGTCCCCCATATCTCCTCCCCCTCCTCACTGGCCCCTCCCATGACTGCTCCCCTCCCATGTCCCCCATATCTCCCCCCCCCTCCTCACTGGCCACTCCCATGTCCCCCATATCTGCCCTCCTCCTCACTGGCCACTGCCATAACCCCTCCCCCATGACTGCTCCCCTCCTCACTGGCCACTCCCATGTCCCCCATATCTCCCCCCCCTCCTCACTGGCCCCTCCCATGACTGCTCCCCTCCCATGCTCCCCTCCCATCTCCCCCCCCTCCTCACTGGCCACTCCCATGTCCCCCATATCTCCCCCCTCCTCACTGGCCCCTCCCATGACTGCTCCCCTCCCATGTCCCCCATATCTCCCCCCCCTCCTCACTGGCCACTCCCATGTCCCCCATATCTCCCCCCCTCCTCACTGGCCACTCCCATGTCCCCCATATCCCCCCCCTCCTCACTGGCCACTCCCATGTCCCCCATATCTCCTCCCCCACCCCCCATGACTGCTCCCCTCCCATGTCCCCCATACCCCTCCCCCATGACTGCTCCCCTCCCATGTCCCCCATAACCCCTCCCCATGACTGCTCCCCTCCCATGTCCCCCATATCCCCCCCCTCCTCACTGGCCCCTCCCATGTCCCCCATATCTTCTCCCCTTCCTCACTGGCCACTCCCATGTCCCCCATAACTCCCCCCCCTCCTCACTGGCCACTCCCATGTCCCCCATATCTCCCCCCCTCCTCACTGGCCCCTCCCATGACTGCTCCCCTCCCATGTCCCCCATATCTCCCCCCCCCTCCTCACTGGCCACTCCCATGTCCCCCATATCTCCCCCCCTCCTCACTGGCCACTCCCATGTCCCCCATATCCCCCCCCTCCCTCACTGGCCACTCCCATGTCCCCCATATCTCCTCCCCCATGACTGCTCCCCTCCCATGTCCCCCATACCCCTCCCCCATGACTGCTCCCCTCCCATGTCCCCCATAACCCCTCCCCCATGACTGCTCCCCTCCCATGTCCCCCATATCCCCCCCCCTCCTCACTGGCCCCTCCCATGTCCCCCATATCTTCTCCCCTTCCTCACTGGCCACTCCCATGTCCCCCATATCCCCCCCCTCCTCACTGGCCACTCCCATGTCCCCCATATCTTCTCCCCTTCCTCACTGGCCACTCCCATGTCCCCCATAACTCCCCCCCCTCCTCACTGGCCACTCCCATGTCCCCCATACCCCTCCCCCATGACTGCTCCCCTCCCATGTCCCCATAACCCCTCCCCCATGACTGCTCCCCTCCCATGTCCCCCATAACTACTCCCCTCCCATGTCCCCATATCTCCTCCCCTCCTCACTGGCCACTCCCATGTCCCCCATATCTCCCCCCCTCCTCACTGGCCACTCCCATTTCCCCCATATCTCCCCCCCCCTCCTCACTGGCCCCTCCCATGACTGCTCCCCTCCCATGCTCCCCTCCCATCTCCCCCCCTCCTCACTGGCCACTCCCATGTCCCCCATATCTCCCCCCTCCTCACTGGCCCCTCCCATGACTGCTCCCCTCCCATGTCCCCCATATCTCCCCCCCCTCCTCACTGGCCACTCCCATGTCCCCCATATCTCCCCCCCTCCTCACTGGCCACTCCCATGTCCCCCATATCCCCCCCCTCCTCACTGGCCACTCCCATGTCCCCCATATCTCCTCCCCCATGACTGCTCCCTCCCATGTCCCCCATACCCCTCCCCCATGACTGCTCCCCTCCCATGTCCCCCATAACCCCTCCCCCATGACTGCTCCCTCCCATGTCCCCCATATCCCCTCCCCCATGTCTGCCCCCTTCCATGTCCCCCATATCCCCCCCCCTCCTCACTGGCCACTCCCATGTCCCCCATATCTTCTCCCCTTCCTCACTGGCCACTCCCATGTCCCCCATAACTCCCCCCCCTCCTCACTGGCCACTCCCATGTCCCCCATAACTCCCCCCCCCTCCTCACTGGCCCCTCCCATGTCCCCCATAACCCCTCCCCCATGACTGCTCCCCTCCCATGTCCCCCATAACTACTCCCCTCCCATGTCCCCATATCTCCTCCCCTCCTCACTGGCCACTCCCATGTCCCCCATATCTCCCCCCCTCCTCACTGGCCACTCCCATGTCCCCCATATCTCCCCCCCCCCTCCTCACTGGCCCCTCCCATGACTGCTCCCCTCCCATGCTCCCCCATATCTCCCCCCCCCCTCCTCACTGGCCCCTCCCATGACTGCTCCCCTCCCATGCTCCCCTCCCATCTCCCCCCCCCTCCTCACTGGCCACTCCCATGTCCCCCATATCTCCCCCCCTCCTCACTGGCCCCTCCCATGACTGCTCCCCTCCCATGTCCCCCATATCTCCCCCCCCCTCCTCACTGGCCACTCCCATGTCCCCCATATCTCCCCCCCTCCTCACTGGCCACTCCCATGTCCCCCATATCCCCCCCCTCCTCACTGGCCACTCCCATGTCCCCCATATCTCCTCCCCCATGACTGCTCCCCTCCCATGTCCCCCATAACCCCTCCCCCATGACTGCTCCCCTCCCATGTCCCCCATAACCCCTCCCCCATGACTGCTCCCCTCCCATGTCCCCCATATCCCCTCCCCCATGTCTGCCCCCTTCCATGTCCCCCATATCCCCCCCCTCCTCACTGGCCACTCCCATGTCCCCCATATCTTCTCCCCTTCCTCACTGGCCACTCCCATGTCCCCCATATCTTCTCCCCTTCCTCACTGGCCACTCCCATGTCCCCCATAACTCCCCCCCCCCTCCTCACTGGCCACTCCCATGTCCCCCATAACTCCCCCCCCTCATCACTGGCCCCTCCCATGTCCCCCATAACCCCTCCCCCATGACTGCTCCCCTCCCATGTCCCCCATAACTACTCCCCTCCCATGTCCCCATATCTCCTCCCCTCCTCACTGGCCACTCCCATGTCCCCCATATCTCCCCCCTCCTCACTGGCCACTCCCATGTCCCCCATATCTCCTCCCCCCTCCTCACTGGCCACTCCCATGTCCCCCATATCTCCCCCCCTCCTCACTGGCCACTCCCATGTCCTCCATATCTCCTCACCCTCCTCACTGGCCACTCCCATGTCCCCCATATCTCCTCCCCCTCCTCACTGGCCACTCCCATGTCCCCCATATCTCCTCCCCCTCCTCACTGGCCACTCCCATGTCCCCCCCTATCTCTCCCCCCCCTCCTCACTGGCCACTCCCATGTCCCCCATATCTCCTCCCCCTCCTCACTGGCCACTCCCATGTCCCCCATATCTCCCCCCCCCTCCTCTCTGGCCACTCCCATGTCCCCCATATCTCCTCCCCCTCCTCACTGGCCCCTCCCATGACTGCTCCCCTCCCATGTCCCCCATATCTCCCCCCCCTCCTCACTGGCCACTCCCATGTCCCCCATATCTCCCCCCCTCCTCACTGGCCACTCCCATGTCCCCCATATCCCCCCCCTCCTCACTGGCCACTCCCATGTCCCCCATATCTCCTCCCCCATGACTGCTCCCCTCCCATGTCCCCCATAACCCCTCCCCCATGACTGCTCCCCTCCCATGTCCCCCATAACCCCTCCCCCATGACTGCTCCCCTCCCATGTCCCCCATATCCCCTCCCCCATGTCTGCCCCCTTCCATGTCCCCCATATCCCCCCCCTCCTCACTGGCCACTCCCATGTCCCCCATATCTTCTCCCCTTCCTCACTGGCCACTCCCATGTCCCCCATAACTCCCCCCCCTCCTCACTGGCCACTCCCATGTCCCCCATAACCCCTCCCCCATGACTGCTCCCCTCCCATGTCCCCCATAACTACTCCCCTCCCATGTCCCCATATCTCCTCCCCTCCTCACTGGCCACTCCCATGTCCCCCATATCTCCCCCCTCCTCACTGGCCACTCCCATGTCCCCCATATCTCCTCACCCTCCTCACTGGCCACTCCCATGTCCCCCATATCTCCTCCCCCCTCCTCACTGGCCACTCCCATGTCCCCCATATCTCCTCCCCCTCCTCACTGGCCACTCCCATGTCCCCCATATCTCTCCCCCCCCCCTCCTCACTGGCCACTCCCATGTCCCCCATATCTCTCCCCCCCCTCCTCACTGGCCACTCCCATGTCCCCCATATCTCCTCCCCCTCCTTACTGGCCACTCCCATGTCCCCCATATCTCCTCCCCCTCCTCACTGCCCCCTCCCATGTCCCCCATAACTCCTCCCCCTCCTCACTGGCCACTCCCATGTCCCCCATATCTCCGCACCCTCCTCACTGGCCACTCCCATAACCCCTCCCCATGACTGCTCCCCTCTTCACTGGCCACTCCCATATCCCCCCCCTCCTCACTGGCCACTCCCATGTCCCCCATAACCCCCCCCCCTCCTCACTGGCCACTCCCATGTCCCCCATATCTCCCCCCCCCTCCTCACTGGCCATTCCCATGTCCCCCATAACCCCCCCCCCTCCTCACTGGCCACTCGCATGTCCCCATAACCCCCCCTCCTCACTGGCCACTCCCATAACCCCTCCCCCATGACTGTTCCCCTCCTCACTGGCCACTCCCATGTCCCCCATATCCCCCCCCCTCCTCACTGGCCACTCCCATGTCCCCCATAACCCCCCCTCCTCCTCACTGGCCACTCCCATGTCCCCCATATCTCCCCCCCTCCTCACTGGCCACTCCCATGTCCCCCATATCTCCTCCCCCTCCTCACTGGCCACTCCCATGTCCCCCATATCTCCTCCCCCTCCTCACTGGCCACTCCCATGTCCCCCATATCTCCTACCCCTCCTCACTGGCCACTCCCATGTCCCCCATATCTCTCCCCCCCTCCTCACTGGCCACTTCCATGTCCTCCATATCTCCTCCCCCTCCTCACTGGCCACTCCCATGTCCCCCATATCTCCCCCCCCTCCTCACTGGCCACTCCCATGTCCCCCATATTTCCTCCCCCTCCTCACTGGCCACTCCCATGTCCCCATATCTCCTCCCCCTCCTCACTGGCCACTCCCATGTCCCCCCATATCTCCTCCCCCTCCTCACTGGCCACTCCCATGTCCCCCATATCTCCCCCCCTCCTCACTGGCCACTCCCATGTCCCCCATATCTCCTCCCCCTCCTCACTGGCCACTCCCATGTCCCCATATCTCCTCCCCCTCCTCACTGGCCACTCCCATGTCCCCCATATCTCCTCCCCCTCCTCACTGGCCACTCCCATGTCCCCATATCTCCTCCCCCTCCTCACTGGCCACTCCCATGTCCCCCATATCTCCTCCCCCTCCTCACTGGCCACTCCATGTCCCCCATATCTCCCCCCCTCCTCACTGGCCACTCCCATGTCCCCCATATCTCCTCCCCCTCCTCACTGGCCACTCCCATATCCCCCATATCTCCTCCCCCTCCTCACTGGCCACGCCCAGGGGACATGGGGTACAGCTCTGCATACAGGAAGGTAAACTTTGATGTAATTATTATTATCACAGGAGGCGACGGACGGTGATGGGACTGCACCCCAACAAAAGCTGCGAAATAGAAGAGTCCTACCGGATTATTGTTCTTAACACACGACAACGAGCGAATGGCGGGAACGAGCGCCATGATCTGATCACTGAGAGTCCTCGTTATTTACCTATAAACTAGAAAAGTCTTGCATAGTCTTGCATTGTCCTTCATTGTCTTGCGTTGTCTTGCATTGTCCTTCATTGTCTTGCGTTGTCTTGTGTTGTCTTGCGTTGTCTTGCATTGTCCTCCATTTTCTTGCATTGTCCTTCATTGTCTTGTGTTGTCTTGCGTTGTCTTGCGTTGTCCTTCATTGTCTTGCGTTGTCTTGCGTTGTCCTTCATTGTCTTGCGTTGTCTTGCGTTGTCTTGCGTTGTCCTTCATTGTCTTGCATTGTCTTGCATTGTCCTTCATTGTCTTGCATTGTCCTTCATTGTCTTGCATTGTCCTTCATTGTCTTGCGTTGTCTTGTGTTGTCTTGCGTTGTCTTGTGTTGTCTTGCGTTGTCCTTCATTGTCTTGCGTTGTCTTGCGTTGTCCTTCATTGTCTTGCATTGTCTTGCATTGTCCTTCATTGTCTTGTGTTGTCTTGCGTTGTCTTGCATTGTCCTTCATAGTCTTGCATTGTCCTTCATTGTCTTGCATTGTCCTTCATTGTCTTGCATTGTCCTTCATTGTCTTGCGTTGTCCTTCATTGTCTTGCGTTGTCTTGCGTTGTCCTTCATTGTCTTGCATTGTCTTGCATTGTCCTTCATTGTCTTGTGTTGTCTTGCGTTGTCTTGCATTGTCCTTCATAGTCTTGCATTGTCCTTCATTGTCTTGCATTGTCCTTCATTGTCTTGCATTGTCCTTCATTGTCTTGCGTTGTCCTTCATTGTCTTGCGTTGTCCTTCATTGTCTTGCGTTGTCCTTCATTGTCTTGCGTTGTCTTGCGTTGTCCTTCATTGTCTTGCGTTGTCTTGCGTTGTCTTGCGTTGTCTTGCGTTGTCCTTCATTGTCTTGCGTTGTCTTGCGTTGTCCTTCATTGTCTTGCGTTGTCCTTCATTGTCTTGCGTTGTCTTTCCATTGTCTTGCGTTGTCCTTCATTGTCTTGCGTTGTCTTTCCATTGTCTTGCGTTGTCCTTCATTGTCTTGCGTTGTCTTGCGTTGTCCTTCATTGTCTTGCGTTGTCTTGCGTTGTCTTGCGTTGTCTTGCGTTGTCCTTCATTGTCTTGCGTTGTCTTGCGTTGTCCTTCATTGTCTTGCGTTGTCCTTCATTGTCTTGCGTTGTCTTTCCATTGTCTTGCGTTGTCCTTCATTGTCTTGTGTTGTCTTTCCATTGTCTTGCGTTGTCTTGCATTGTCCTTCATTGTCTTGCGTTGTCCTTCATTGTCTTGCGTTGTCCTTCATTGTCTTGCGTTGTCTTTCCATTGTCTTGCGTTGTCCTTCATTGTCTTGCGTTGTCCTTCATTGTCTTGCGTTGTCTTGCGTTGTCCTTCATTGTCTTGCGTTGTCCTTCATTGTCTTGCGTTGTCCTTCATTGTCTTGCGTTGTCTTTCCATTGTCTTGCGTTGTCTTGCATTGTCTGCTGTTCTGTTCTTTCTCTAATGTTGCGATGAAGCGCTCCCTTATGTGGCGACTATGATATTAATTGATTCTATACCGGTACGTTAAAGGTTAATACTTTTCATCCCACATTATATCCGCCCACTTGTAGTCATGTGACTCAGTGGGTCGGTATATAAGGTGTCAGATTTTAGTAAGTTTTTATGGATCATGATGAAGGTTTTACATCCGGAACGCGTAGATCGTTTCTCTTCATTACACGAATAAAGAATTATTTGAGACCGCTGGGAGTTCTGCGCTGGAAGAACCCCAACACTGTGCCCCCCCGGGGGTCCCCCGACACCGATACCGTTTAACCCTATATTTACCTCTCACAATGGCTCCTCCCATTATACGGATAATGACTCCATATAAATCCTCCTCAGGCCCGAAGAAACGTGTGACCCCCCCCCCCCCCCAATATCCGGGGTCTCCGCTCAGAGATGGGGGAGGGGCTACTGATTCTATACGTCCGACCCGGGAAGATGAGAGAATGAAAATACCAGGAGCCACGAGTCGTCCATCCCGAGGCGCCACAGGACGCACAGGATCTCTCTGAGGCGCCGTCTATCCGATGAGGGATCCGTAGGCCGATCGTGTGCGTTTCCCTGGAAGCCCCGCCCCCTGTGCACTGGCGTGGTGTTACGACCGCTGACGGGACGTGTGACCTCGTTACCCGTCATGTGTCGCCATGATGTTATTTCCTTACGGTTTATGTCGCTCGAGGTCTTTGTCCTTCATATCAGCGAATCTAATTCTCTTCTACAAAGTATTTACAATAAAATGACTTACCAGAAATTATTATTATTATTATTATTTATTATTATTATTTATTATTATTAATTATTATTATTATTAATTATTATTATTATTTATTATTATTTATTATTATTTATTATTATTTATTATTATTTATTATTATTATTATTTATTATTATTATTTATTATTATTTATTATTATTATTGGAGGGGCCAGATTTACTAGAATTCTCTATATACACAATTCTCTCTGGGGGAGGCAGAGGTTCCCTCTACACAGTACAAGACGCCGGCTCCGGTTACACATCGCAGGATTCCCTGGAAACACGTAAATACGATCGGGCCGAGCCCCCCTTCCCCCATGCGCTACCGGAACGTGTGACACCTGGTAGCATCATAGTGACCTCATCAGACGTCCCTGCGTGATGTCATGTGACAGGGAAAGCCTCATCCCCTTAATGCGTCCAGGCAATATGGCGGACGCCCGGCACCGTTGTTCCAGAACGTTCTGTCCGTGCACATCCCCTTTAATATGAAAGGCGCAGTCCCTCGGGTGTGAGCGGGGCTCAGCCGCAGATCATCTCATTTCCCTTCTTAGTTCTGCGTTTCTTGTCGTCCGATGTGTAAATTGCGCAATAAATGATGTAAAAAAATGAAGAGGAAATGAAATAATTATTATCCACATTACACCCCGATACATATGGGGGCGCCTCCTCACCCACTGCTACAACATTCGTGTGATCGGAAAATATTCCCATTCACTGACAGCAAGCAGAGATTTGTGTTTCCTGTTAGGAGTTGTCATGGAGATATCATGGCCGCCCCTGACATGAGGGAGGTCTCAGGCCGCGTTCACACCCGGCGCTTACAAGGAGATTCGCCTAATTACGCTGCTGTTCACATTTGTGCTAAAAACTCAGAGAGGAAAATCTGCCCTGGGAGGGGGGGGGAGGGGGGTCACAAGATACAAGGGGGAGGAGTCTGGGCCAAAACGTATATATGTGTCATCAAGTCCCGCCCTCGTATGCTAGCGAAATCTGCGAACGCGGCCAAACAGCAATGTCATTGGGCAAAGCTCCTCAACCTTTACAATGTGAACGCCACGTGTGAGCGCGTCCTGAGGACGCCGTCATGTGATGACGACTTAATGCGAGACGCCGGGAGCCGATCACATGTGTTTACGTTCAAACGATTATTACAATTTAAAATGTATTCTAGACGCTACATGTGAGCGTCCCCTCCCCCAACCCTGTGGGGGTCACCCAGAATACGTTACTAGGGGTGTCATCCGGGTGACAGGTCGCTCGTACATGGCCGCCATATTTCCTGGACTGTGTGGGGGACATTTATCAAGCTTTTTGATTTTATTCGTTTCCCTTAGTTTTGCGCCTGATGCGTTGTTGGTTTCCGGATGTTTGACGTATGAAAATGTCACCAGATGCAGAAACCTTCCGGCTTTCAGGCAAACGGCGTCACCTCCAGGGCGGCTTCTAGGCGGCGGCTTCTTACTCGTAGGTCACTAGACGAGTCATGTTTAGCTTTCCCAAGGCTGATGTCACACGCTGCAGTCACATGTTGCGGTCACACGCTGCGGTCACACGCTGCGGTCACACGCTGCGCTCTTGGTGCGTTTCTGTTTGCGTTTGGCCTCTTTCAGAAATGAAGAAAAACGGATATGAAAGAAAACGCTTGGAAACACAAAAACGCACGGCCAAGCCCCTCCTACTTGTGTTGGATGTGTTTCGCCGGCCTTAGGGTGCGGTCACGCAGTGAAACGCTGATGAGACGCCCCGGCGCTGCCTGATGATTGGATGAGAACATTCTGCGGATTTCCTTGGCAGAGACATTTCGCCGTGCGTCTCGTTACGTTGAGTTTTGAACGCAGCCTCAGCGCGTGTTCACACATTCAGTTTTCGATGTCACTCCAGGACAGGAGGGGGAGGAGCTCTTCCAGTATCGTCCTCACCGGCTGAACATGTGACCGCGCCCTCAGGTTTGTGTATTGAGACGGTCCGTGGCGTCGTCATTTTACGTAGGCGCAGAGCGATGGATTGATTATCTTGGTTTATCGTCCTTACGTCCTGGTAACGGCTTTGCAACATTTTCAGCAGCTTGAGACATTTCTGCGACATTTGACAAAAAAGTCTCATACCAAAAAAAACAAACTTGAAAAATAAGATTGGAAAAAAAACATAAACAAACGCAAATAAGCCCCAGACAAAAGAAAACCGCTAAATGTCATCACAGAGCGGCACTAGATCTGCTTGCTGTCAGTGAATACCCTGCATGTGTGATAGGCCGGATCCCCTCCCCCAGGGTCAGTGTCTGGGTGCACAGCATTAACCCTTTGTATGCCCTGTTGGTAAATGAATTAACCCCCTGTGTGCAGAGCAGTGATAATCTGCGGATGTCATGTTAGCATCAGCTTTTCGTGCTGAGAGTTAACCCCTCGTACCCTGGAGGGTAATATTGATCACATGACGCCTTCCGGCCAGGAATTGATGGCAGGACGCGGCCGCTCCATGCCTGGCCTTGCTGCGATGCTCTGCAGGTCAAGGACACGTCCTTGAGTTTCTGGTTGCGGAGCTGAGGATCTGCTTCAGTGTGTCGGCCTCAGGCTGTGTTTCCAGTTGTTGATAGATCTCATGCACTGTGATGCCTGGGGTATTGTAGGGATTATGACTATGGGGCAATTCTTCCTGCCCCTGTCCCTGGGGGGTAACTCGGCCTGACTCCAGCTCAGAGACGTCTCGTGTCCTTCGCACCATCCGCCGTGACCTCGCCTGAGGATCCTGTCACTATTCCTGGCTTCCCTATGGAATGCAACCGTTTGAAGGGCAGGCCCCTAAAAATAGCCCCCGACGTGGGCATGACCTTTATGTAAAGGTCAGACAGGTGGAGGGAGGCACAGGGGGGCAGCGGGGTCAGAGGTGACATCAGACAGGTGCAGAGGTCACATGGTCCCGGGGTCTGCAGCAAATGTTATATAACGATAGAGCTAAGAATAGCGCAAACACCACAGCTCCTGCGCAGCGCCACAACATCACAGCCGGAAATATTCATCTAAGGTACCGTGTACACCCCCTGCCCATGGCACACAGGACCCCTGCCCATGTCACACAGGACCCCTGCCCATGGCACACAGGACCCCTGCCCATGGCACACAGGACCCCTGCCCATGGCACACAGGACCCCTGCCCATGGCACACAGGACCCTGCACATAGTACACCCCCTGCACATAGTACACAAAACCCTGCACATAGTACACACCCCCTGCACATAGTACACAGGACCCTGCACATAGTACACAGGACCCTGCACATAGTACACAGGACCCCTGCACATAGCACACAGGACACTGCACATAGTACACAGGACCCCTGCACATAGTACACAGGACCCTGCACATAGCACACAGGACCCTGCACATAGTACACAGGACCCCTGCACATAGCACACAGGACTCTGCACATAGTACACAGGACCCTGCACATAGTACACAGGACCCTGCACATAGTACACCCCCCTGCACATAGTACACCCCCCTGCACATAGTACACAGGACCCTGCACATAGCACACAGGACCCTGCACATGTCACACAGGACCCCTGCCCATAGCACACAGGACCCCTGCCCATGGCACACAGGACCCTGCACATAGTACACCCCCTGCACATAGTACACAGGACCCTGCACATAGTACACAGGACCCCTGCACATAGTACACAGGACCCCTGCACATAGCACACAGGACACTGCACATAGTACACAGGACCCCTGCACATAGCACACAGGACTCTGCACATAGTACACAGGACCCTGCACATAGTACACAGGACCCTGCACATAGCACACAGGACCCTGCACATAGCACACAGGACCCTGCACATAGCACACAGGACCCTGCACATAGTACACAGGACCCTGCACATAGCACACAGGACCCTGCACATAGTACACAGGACCCTGCACATAGTACACACTGCACATAGTACACAGGACACTGCACATAGCACACAGGACACCCTGCACATAGTACACAGGACCCCTGCACATAGTACACAGGACACTGCACATAGCACACAGGACCCTGCACATAGTACACAGGACCCCTGCACATAGTACACAGGACACACTGCACATAGTACACAGGACCCTGCACATAGTACACAGGACACTGCACATAGCACACAGGACACCCTGCACATAGCACACAGGACCCTGCACATAGCACACAGGACCCCTGCACATAGTACACACTACACATAGTACACAGGACACTGCACATAGTACACAGGACCCCTGCACATAGTACACAGGACACTGCACATAGTACACAGGACACTGCACATAGTACACAGGACCCTGCACATAGCACACAGGACACTGCACATAGTACACAGGACCCCTGCACATAGTACACAGGACACTGCACATAGCACACAGGACCCCTGCACATAGTACACACTACACATAGTACACAGGACACTGCACATAGTACACAGGACCCCTGCACATAGTACACAGGACCCTGCACATAGTACACCCCCTGCACATAGTACACAGGACCCCGCACATAGTACACAGGACACTGCACATAGTACACAGGACCCTGCACATAGTACACAGGACCCTGCACACTACACAGGACCCTGCACATAGTACACAGGACCCTGCACATAGTACACAGGACCCCTGCACATAGCATACAGGACCCTGCACATAGTACACAGGGCCCTGCACATAGTACACAGGACACCTGCACATAGTACACAGGACCCCTGCACATAGCACACAGGACCCTGCACATAGTACACAGGGCCCTGCACATAGTACACACCCCCTGCACATAGTACACAGGACCCTGCACATAGTACACAGGACCCTGCACATAGTACACAGGACACTGCACATAGTACACACCCCCTGCACATAGCACACAGGACCCCAGCACATAGTACACAGGACCCTGCACATAGTACACACTGCACATAGTACACAGGACACTGCACATAGTACACAGGACACTGCACATAGTACACAGGACCCTGCACATAGTACACACTGCACATAGTACACAGGACACTGCACATAGTACACCCCCTGCACATAGTACACAGGACCCTGCACATACTACACAGGACCCCTGCACATAGTACACAGGACCCCTGCACATAGCACACAGGACACTGCACATAGTACACAGGACCCCTGCACATAGCACACAGGACACTGCACATAGCACACAGGACCCCTGCACATAGTACACACTACACATAGTACACAGGACACTGCACATAGTACACAGGACCCCTGCACATAGTACACAGGACCCTGCACATAGTACACAGGACCCCGCACATAGTACACAGGACCCCGCACATAGTACACAGGACACTGCACATAGTACACAGGACCCTGCACATAGTACACAGGACCCTGCACACTACACAGGACCCTGCACATAGTACACAGGACCCTGCACATAGTACACAGGACCCCTGCACATAGCACACAGGACCCTGCACATAGTACACAGGACACTGCACATAGTACACAGGACCCTGCACATAGCACACAGGACACTGCACATAGTACACAGGACACCCTGCACATAGCACACAGGACCCTGCACATAGCACACACCCCTGCACATAGTACACAGGACACCTGCACATAGTACACAGGACCCCTGCACATAGCACACAGGACCCTGCACATAGTACACAGGGCCCTGCACATAGTACACACCCCCTGCACATAGTACACAGGACCCTGCACATAGTACACAGGACCCTGCACATAGTACACAGGACACTGCACATAGTACACACCCCCTGCACATAGCACACAGGACCCCTGCACATAGTACACAGGACCCTGCACATAGTACACACTGCACATAGTACACAGGACACTGCACATAGTACACAGGACACTGCACATAGTACACAGGACCCTGCACATAGTACACACTGCACATAGTACACAGGACACTGCACATAGTACACCCCCTGCACATAGTACACAGGACCCTGCACATAGTACACAGGACCCTGCACATAGTACACAGGACACTACACATAGTACACAGGACCCTGCACATAGCAAACAGGACACTGCACATAGTACACAGGACCCTGCACATAGTACACAGGACACTACACATAGTACACAGGACCCTGCACATAGCAAACAGGACACTGCACATAGTACACAGGACCCTGCACATAGTACACAGGACCCTGCACATAGTACACAGGACACTGCTCATAGTACACAGGACCCTGCACATAGTACACAGGACACTGCACATAGTACACAGGACCCTGCACATAGTACACAGGACCCCTGCACATAGCACACAGTACCCTGCACATAGCACACAGGACCCTGCCCATAGTACACATGACCCTGCACATAGCACACAGGACCCTGCACATAGTACACAGGACCCTGCCCATAGTACACAGGACCCTACACATAGTACACACTGCACATAGTACACAGGACACTGCACATAGCACACACCCTGCACATAGTACACACCCACTGCACATAGTACACAGGACCCTGCACATAGCACACAGGACCCTGCACATAGTACACACCCCCTGCACATAGTACACAGGACCCTGCACATAGTACACAGGACCCTGCACATAGTACACAGGACCCTGCACATAGTACACAGGACACTGCACATAGTACACAGGACCCTGCACATAGTACACAGGACACTCTCATAGTACACAGGACCCTGCACATAGTACACAGGACCCTGCACATAGTACAAAGGACACTGCACATAGTACACAGGACCCTGCACATAGTACACAGGACCCTGCACATAGTACACAGGACACTGCACATAGTACACAGGACACTGCACATAGTACACAGGACACTGCACATAGTACACACCCCCTGCACATAGCACACAGGACCCCTGCACATAGTACACAGGACCCTGCACATAGCACACATGACCCTGCACATAGCACACAGGACCCTGCACATAGTACACAGGACCCTGCCCATAGTACACAGGACCCTGCACATAGTACACACTGCACATAGTACACAGGACACTGCACATAGTACACACCCACCGCACATAGTACACAGGACCCTGCACATAGTACACAGGACCCTGCACATAGTACACAGGACCCCTGCACATAGCACACAGGACCCTGCACATAGTACACAGGACCCCTGCACATAGCACACAGGACCCTGCACATAGTACACAGGGCCCTGCACATAGTACACAGGACACCTGCACATAGTACACAGGACCCCTGCACATAGCACACAGGACCCTGCACATAGTACACAGGGCCCTGCACATAGTACACACCCCCTGCACATAGTACACAGGACCCTGCACATAGTACACAGGACCCTGCACATAGTACACAGGACACTGCACATAGTACACACCCCCTGCACATAGCACACAGGACCCCTGCACATAGTACACAGGACCCTGCACATAGTACACACTGCACATAGTACACAGGACACTGCACATAGTACACAGGACACTGCACATAGTACACAGGACCCTGCACATAGTACACACTGCACATAGTACACAGGACACTGCACATAGTACACCCCCTGCACATAGTACACAGGACCCTGCACATAGTACACAGGACCCTGCACATAGTACACAGGACACTACACATAGTACACAGGACCCTGCACATAGCAAACAGGACACTGCACATAGTACACAGGACCCTGCACATAGCACACAGGACCCTGCACATAGTACACAGGACACTGCTCATAGTACACAGGACCCTGCACATAGTACACAGGACACTGCACATAGTACACAGGACCCTGCACATAGTACACAGGACCCCTGCACATAGCACACAGTACCCTGCACATAGCACACAGGACCCTGCCCATAGTACACATGACCCTGCACATAGCACACAGGACCCTGCACATAGTACACAGGACCCTGCCCATAGTACACAGGACCCTGCACATAGTACACACTGCACATAGTACACAGGACACTGCACATAGCACACACCCTGCACATAGTACACACTCACTGCACATAGTACACAGGACCCTGCACATAGCACACAGGACCCTGCACATAGTACACACCCCCTGCACATAGTACACAGGACCCTGCACATAGTACACAGGACCCTGCACATAGTACACAGGACCCTGCACATAGTACACAGGACACTGCACATAGTACACAGGACCCTGCACATAGTACACAGGACACTGCTCATAGTACACAGGACCCTGCACATAGTACACAGGACCCTGCACATAGTACAAAGGACACTGCACATAGTACACAGGACCCTGCACATAGTACACAGGACCCTGCACATAGTACACAGGACCCTGCACATAGTACACAGGACCCTGCACATAGTACACAGGACGCTGCACATAGTACACAGGACACTGCACATAGTACACAGGACCCCTGCACATAGTACACAGGACCCTGCACATAGTACACAGGACCCCTGCACATAGTACACCCCCCCTGCACATAGCACACAGGACACTGCACATAGTACACAGGACCCTGCACATAGTACACAGGACACTGCACATAGTACACAGGACACTGCACATAGTACACACCCCCTGCACATAGCACACAGGACCCCTGCACATAGTACACAGGACACTGCACATAGTACACAGGACACTGCACATAGTACAGACCCCCTGCACATAGCACACAGGACCCCTGCACATAGTACACAGGACCCTGCACATAGCACACATGACCCTGCACATAGCACACAGGACCCTGCACATAGTACACAGGACCCTGCCCATAGTACACAGGACCCTGAACATAGTACACACTGCACATAGTACACAGGACACTGCACATAGTACACACCCACCGCACATAGTACACAGGACCCTGCACATAGTACACAGGACCCTGCACATAGTACACAGGACCCCTGCACATAGCACACAGGACCCTGCAAATAGTACACAGGACCCTGCACATAGCACACAGGACCCCTGCACTTAGTACACAGGACCCTGTACATAGTACACAGGACCCTGCACATAGTACACAGGACCCTGCACATAGTACACAGGACCCTGCACATAGTACACAGGACCCTGCACATAGTACACAGGACCCCTGCACATAGCACACACTGCACATAGTACACAGGACACTGCACATAGTACACAGGACACTGCACATAGCACACAGGACCCTGCACATAGCACACACTGCACATAGTACACTGCACATAGTACACAGGACCCTGCACATGGCACACAGGACCCTGCACATAGTACACAGGACCCTGCACATAGCACACCCCCTGCACATAGTACACATGACCCTGCACATAGTACACAGGACCCTGCACATAGTACACAGAACCCTGCACATAGTACACAGGACACTGCACATAGTACACAGGACACTGCACATAGCACACAGGACCCCTGCCCATGGCACACAGGACCCTGCACATAGTACACCCCCTGCACATAGTACACAAAACCCTGCACATAGTACACACCCCCTGCACATAGTACACAGGACCCTGCACATAGTACACAGGACCCTGCACATAGTACACAGGACCCCTGCACATAGCACACAGGACACTGCACATAGTACACAGGACCCTTGCACATAGTACACAGGACCCTGCACATAGCACACAGGACCCTGCACATAGTACACAGGACCCCTGCACATAGCACACAGGACTCTGCACATAGTACACAGGACCCTGCACATAGTACACAGGACCCTGCACATAGTACACCCCCCTGCACATAGTACACCCCCCTGCACATAGTACACAGGACCCTGCACATAGCACACAGGACCCTGCACATGTCACACAGGACCCCTGCCCATGGCACACAGGACCCCTGCCCATGGAACACAGGACCCTGCACATAGTACACCCCCTGCACATAGTACACAAAACCCTGCACATAGTACACACCCCCTGCACATAGTACACAGGACCCTGCACATAGTACACAGGACCCCTGCACATAGTACACAGGACCCCTGCACATAGCACACAGGACACTGCACATAGTACACAGGACCCCTGCACATAGCACACAGGACTCTGCACATAGTACACAGGACCCTGCACATAGTACACAGGACCCTGCACATAGCACACAGGACCCTGCACATAGCACACAGGACCCTGCACATAGCACACAGGACCCTGCACATAGTACACAGGACCCTGCACATAGCACACAGGACCCTGCACATAGTACACAGGACCCTGCACATAGTACACACTGCACATAGTACACAGGACACTGCACATAGCACACAGGACACCCTGCACATAGTACACAGGACCCCTGCACATAGTACACAGGACACTGCACATAGCACACAGGACCCTGCACATAGTACACAGGACCCCTGCACATAGTACACAGGACACACTGCACATAGTACACAGGACCCTGCACATAGTACACAGGACACTGCACATAGCACACAGGACACCCTGCACATAGCACACAGGACCCTGCACATAGCACACAGGACCCCTGCACATAGTACACACTACACATAGTACACAGGACACTGCACATAGTACACAGGACCCCTGCACATAGTACACAGGACACTGCACATAGTACACAGGACACTGCACATAGTACACAGGACCCTGCACATAGCACACAGGACACTGCACATAGTACACAGGACCCCTGCACATAGTACACAGGACACTGCACATAGCACACAGGACCCCTGCACATAGTACACACTACACATAGTACACAGGACACTGCACATAGTACACAGGACCCCTGCACATAGTACACAGGACCCTGCACATAGTACACCCCCTGCACATAGTACACAGGACCCCGCACATAGTACACAGGACACTGCACATAGTACACAGGACCCTGCACATAGTACACAGGACCCTGCACACTACACAGGACCCTGCACATAGTACACAGGACCCTGCACATAGTACACAGGACCCCTGCACATAGCATACAGGACCCTGCACATAGTACACAGGGCCCTGCACATAGTACACAGGACACCTGCACATAGTACACAGGACCCCTGCACATAGCACACAGGACCCTGCACATAGTACACAGGGCCCTGCACATAGTACACACCCCCTGCACATAGTACACAGGACCCTGCACATAGTACACAGGACCCTGCACATAGTACACAGGACACTGCACATAGTACACACCCCCTGCACATAGCACACAGGACCCCTGCACATAGTACACAGGACCCTGCACATAGTACACACTGCACATAGTACACAGGACACTGCACATAGTGCACAGGACCCTGCACATAGTACACACTGCACATAGTACACAGGACACTGCACATAGTACACCCCCTGCACATAGTACACAGGACCCTGCACATACTACACAGGACCCCTGCACATAGTACACAGGACCCCTGCACATAGCACACAGGACACTGCACATAGTACACAGGACCCCTGCACATAGCACACAGGACACTGCACATAGCACACAGGACCCCTGCACATAGTACACACTACACATAGTACACAGGACACTGCACATAGTACACAGGACCCCTGCACATAGTACACAGGACCCTGCACATAGTACACAGGACCCCGCACATAGTACACAGGACCCCGCACATAGTACACAGGACACTGCACATAGTACACAGGACCCTGCACATAGTACACAGGACCCTGCACACTACACAGGACCCTGCACATAGTACACAGGACCCTGCACATAGTACACAGGACTTCTGCACATAGCACACAGGACCCTGCACATAGTACACAGGGCCCTGCACATAGTACACAGGACACCTGCACATAGTACACAGGACCCCTGCACATAGCACACAGGACCCTGCACATAGTACACAGGGCCCTGCACATAGTACACACCCCCTGCACATAGTACACAGGACCCTGCACATAGTACACAGGACCCTGCACATAGTACACAGGACACTGCACATAGTACACACCCCCTGCACATAGCACACAGGACCCCTGCACATAGTACACAGGACCCTGCACATAGTACACACTGCACATAGTACACAGGACACTGCACATAGTACACAGGACACTGCACATAGTACACAGGACCCTGCACATAGTACACACTGCACATAGTACACAGGACACTGCACATAGTACACCCCCTGCACATAGTACACAGGACCCTGCACATAGTACACAGGACCCTGCACATAGTACACAGGACACTACACATAGTACACAGGACCCTGCACATAGCAAACAGGACACTGCACATAGTACACAGGACCCTGCACATAGCACACAGGACCCTGCACATAGTACACAGGACACTGCTCATAGTACACAGGACCCTGCACATAGTACACAGGACACTGCACATAGTACACAGGACCCTGCACATAGTACACAGGACCCCTGCACATAGCACACAGTACCCTGCACATAGCACACAGGACCCTGCCCATAGTACACATGACCCTGCACATAGCACACAGGACCCTGCACATAGTACACAGGACCCTGCCCATAGTACACAGGACCCTACACATAGTACACACTGCACATAGTACACAGGACACTGCACATAGCACACACCCTGCACATAGTACACACCCACTGCACATAGTACACAGGACCCTGCACATAGCACACAGGACCCTGCACATAGTACACACCCCCTGCACATAGTACACAGGACCCTGCACATAGTACACAGGACCCTGCACATAGTACACAGGACCCTGCACATAGTACACAGGACCCTGCACCTAGTACACAGGACACTGCTCATAGTACACAGGACCCTGCACATAGTACACAGGACCCTGCACATAGTACAAAGGACACTGCACATAGTACACAGGACCCTGCACATAGTACACAGGACCCTGCACATAGTACACAGGACACTGCACATAGTACACAGGACACTGCACATAGTACACAGGACACTGCACATAGTACACACCCCCTGCACATAGCACACAGGACCCCTGCACATAGTACACAGGACCCTGCACATAGCACACATGACCCTGCACATAGCACACAGGACCCTGCACATAGTACACAGGACCCTGCCCATAGTACACAGGACCCTGCACATAGTACACACTGCACATAGTACACAGGACACTGCACATAGTACACACCCACCGCACATAGTACACAGGACCCTGCACATAGTACACAGGACCCTGCACATAGTACACAGGACCCCTGCACATAGCACACAGGACCCTGCACATAGTACACAGGACCCCTGCACATAGCACACAGGACCCTGCACATAGTACACAGGGCCCTGCACATAGTACACAGGACACCTGCACATAGTACACAGGACCCCTGCACATAGCACACAGGACCCTGCACATAGTACACAGGGCCCTGCACATAGTACACAACCCCTGCACATAGTACACAGGACCCTGCACATAGTACACAGGACCCTGCACATAGTACACAGGACACTGCACATAGTACACACCCCCTGCACATAGCACACAGGACCCCTGCACATAGTACACAGGACCCTGCACATAGTACACACTGCACATAGTACACAGGACACTGCACATAGTAAACAGGACACTGCACATAGTACACAGGACCCTGCACATAGTACACACTGCACATAGTACACAGGACACTGCACATAGTACACCCCCTGCACATAGTACACAGGACCCTGCACATAGTACACAGGACCCTGCACATAGTACACAGGACACTACACATAGTACACAGGACCCTGCACATAGCAAACAGGACACTGCACATAGTACACAGGACCCTGCACATAGCACACAGGACCCTGCACATAGTACACAGGACACTGCTCATAGTACACAGGACCCTGCACATAGTACACAGGACACTGCACATAGTACACAGGACCCTGCACATAGTACACAGGACCCCTGCACATAGCACACAGTACCCTGCACATAGCACACAGGACCCTGCCCATAGTACACATGACCCTGCACATAGCACACAGGACCCTGCACATAGTACACAGGACCCTGCCCATAGTACACAGGACCCTGCACATAGTACACACTGCACATAGTACACAGGACACTGCACATAGCACACACCCTGCACATAGTACACACCCACTGCACATAGTACACAGGACCCTGCACATAGCACACAGGACCCTGCACATAGTACACACCCCCTGCACATAGTACACAGGACCCTGCACATAGTACACAGGACCCTGCACATAGTACACAGGACCCTGCACATAGTACACAGGACACTGCACATAGTACACAGGACCCTGCACATAGTACACAGGACACTGCTCATAGTACACAGGACCCTGCACATAGTACACAGGACCCTGCACATAGTACAAAGGACACTGCACATAGTACACAGGACCCTGCACATAGTACACAGGACCCTGCACATAGTACACAGGACCCTGCACATAGTACACAGGACCCTGCACATAGTACACAGGACACTGCACATAGTACACAGGACCCCTGCACATAGTACACAGGACCCTGCACATAGTACACAGGACCCCTGCACATAGTACACCCCCCCTGCACATAGCACACAGGACACTGCACATAGTACACAGGACCCTGCACATAGTACACAGGACACTGCACATAGTACACAGGACACTGCACATAGTACACACCCCCTGCACATAGCACACAGGACCCCTGCACATAGTACACAGGACACTGCACATAGTACACAGGACACTGCACATAGTACACACCCCCTGCACATAGCACACAGGACCCCTGCACATAGTACACAGGACCCTGCACATAGCACACATGACCCTGCACATAGCACACAGGACCCTGCACATAGTACACAGGACCCTGCCCATAGTACACAGGACCCTGCACATAGTACACACTGCACATAGTACACAGGACACTGCACATAGTACACACCCACCGCACATAGTACACAGGACCCTGCACATAGTACACAGGACCCTGCACATAGTACACAGGACCCCTGCACATAGCACACAGGACCCTGCAAATAGTACACAGGACCCTGCACATAGCACACAGGACCCCTGCACTTAGTACACAGGACCCTGTACATAGTACACAGGACCCTGCACATAGTACACAGGACCCTGCACATAGTACACAGGACCCTGCACATAGTACACAGGACCCTGCACATAGTACACAGGACCCCTGCACATAGCACACAGGACCCTGCACATAGCACACACTGCACATAGTACACAGGACACTGCACATAGTACACAGGACACTGCACATAGCACACAGGACCCTGCACATAGCACACACTGCACATAGTACACTGCACATAGTACACAGGACCCTGCACATGGCACACAGGACCCTGCACATAGTACACAGGACCCTGCACATAGCACACCCCCTGCACATAGTACACATGACCCTGCACATAGTACACAGGACCCTGCACATAGTACACAGAACCCTGCACATAGTACACAGGACCCCTGCACATAGTACACAGGACCCTGCACATAGTACACACTGCACATAGTACACAGGACACTGCACATAGTACACAGGACACTGCACATAGCACACAGGACCCCTGCCCATGGCACACAGGACCCTGCACATAGTACACCCCCTGCACATAGTACACAAAACCCTGCACATAGTACACACCCCCTGCACATAGTACACAGGACCCTGCACATAGTACACAGGACCCTGCACATAGTACACAGGACCCCTGCACATAGCACACAGGACACTGCACATAGTACACAGGACCCCTGCACATAGTACACAGGACCCTGCACATAGCACACAGGACCCTGCACATAGTACACAGGACCCCTGCACATAGCACACAGGACTCTGCACATAGTACACAGGACCCCTGCACATAGTACACACCCCCTGCACATAGTACACAGGACCCTGCACATAGTACACCCCCCTGCACATAGTACACCCCCCTGCACATAGTACACAGGACCCTGCACATAGCACACAGGACCCTGCACATGTCACACAGGACCCCTGCCCATGGCACACAGGACCCCTGCCCATGGAACACAGGACCCTGCACATAGTACACCCCCTGCACATAGTACACAAAACCCTGCACATAGTACACACCCCCTGCACATAGTACACAGGACCCTGCACATAGTACACAGGACCCCTGCACATAGTACACACTGCACATAGTACACAGGACCCCTGCACATAGCACACAGGACACTGCACATAGTACACAGGACCCCTGCACATAGCACACAGGACTCTGCACATAGTACACAGGACCCTGCACATAGTACACAGGACCCTGCACATAGCACACAGGACCCTGCACATAGCACACAGGACCCTGCACATAGCACACAGGACCCTGCACATAGTACACAGGACCCTGCACATAGCACACAGGACCCTGCACATAGTACACAGGACCCTGCACATAGTACACACTGCACATAGTACACAGGACACTGCACATAGCACACAGGACACCCTGCACATAGTACACAGGACCCCTGCACATAGTACACAGGACACTGCACATAGCACACAGGACCCTGCACATAGTACACAGGACCCCTGCACATAGTACACAGGACACACTGCACATAGTACACAGGACCCTGCACATAGTACACAGGACACTGCACATAGCACACAGGACACCCTGCACATAGCACACAGGACCCTGCACATAGCACACAGGACCCCTGCACATAGTACACACTACACATAGTACACAGGACACTGCACATAGTACACAGGACCCCTGCACATAGTACACAGGACACTGCACATAGTACACAGGACACTGCACATAGTACACAGGACCCTGCACATAGCACACAGGACACTGCACATAGTACACAGGACCCCTGCACATAGTACACAGGACACTGCACATAGCACACAGGACCCCTGCACATAGTACACACTACACATAGTACACAGGACACTGCACATAGTACACAGGACCCCTGCACATAGTACACAGGACCCTGCACATAGTACACCCCCTGCACATAGTACACAGGACCCCGCACATAGTACACAGGACACTGCACATAGTACACAGGACCCTGCACATAGTACACAGGACCCTGCACACTACACAGGACCCTGCACATAGTACACAGGACCCTGCACATAGTACACAGGACCCCTGCACATAGCATACAGGACCCTGCACATAGTACACAGGGCCCTGCACATAGTACACAGGACACCTGCACATAGTACACAGGACCCCTGCACATAGCACACAGGACCCTGCACATAGTACACAGGGCCCTGCACATAGTACACACCCCCTGCACATAGTACACAGGACCCTGCACATAGTACACAGGACCCTGCACATAGTACACAGGACACTGCACATAGTACACACCCCCTGCACATAGCACACAGGACCCCTGCACATAGTACACAGGACCCTGCACATAGTACACACTGCACATAGTACACAGGACACTGCACATAGTACACAGGACACTGCACATAGTACACAGGACCCTGCACATAGTACACACTGCACATAGTACACAGGACACTGCACATAGTACACCCCCTGCACATAGTACACAGGACCCTGCACATACTACACAGGACCCCTGCACATAGTACACAGGACCCCTGCACATAGCACACAGGACACTGCACATAGTACACAGGACCCCTGCACATAGCACACAGGACACTGCACATAGCACACAGGACCCCTGCACATAGTACACACTACACATAGTACACAGGACACTGCACATAGTACACAGGACCCCTGCACATAGTACACAGGACCCTGCACATAGTACACAGGACCCCGCACATAGTACACAGGACCCCGCACATAGTACACAGGACACTGCACATAGTACACAGGACCCTGCACATAGTACACCGGACCCTGCAGACTACACAGGACCCTGCACATAGTACACAGGACCCTGCACATAGTACACAGGACCCCTGCACATAGCACACAGGACCCTGCACATAGTACACAGGGCCCTGCACATAGTACACAGGACACCTGCACATAGTACACAGGACCCCTGCACATAGCACACAGGACCCTGCACATAGTACACAGGGCCCTGCACATAGTACACACCCCCTGCACATAGTACACAGGACCCTGCACATAGTACACAGGACCCTGCACATAGTACACAGGACACTGCACATAGTACACACCCCCTGCACATAGCACACAGGACCCCTGCACATAGTACACAGGACCCTGCACATAGTACACACTGCACATAGTACACAGGACACTGCACATAGTACACAGGACACTGCACATAGTACACAGGACCCTGCACATAGTACACACTGCACATAGTACACAGGACACTGCACATAGTACACCCCCTGCACATAGTACACAGGACCCTGCACATAGTACACAGGACCCTGCACATAGTACACAGGACACTACACATAGTACACAGGACCCTGCACATAGCAAACAGGACACTGCACATAGTACACAGGACCCTGCACATAGCACACAGGACCCTGCACATAGTACACAGGACACTGCTCATAGTACACAGGACCCTGCACATAGTACACAGGACACTGCACATAGTACACAGGACCCTGCACATAGTACACAGGACCCCTGCACATAGCACACAGTACCCTGCACATAGCACACAGGACCCTGCCCATAGTACACATGACCCTGCACATAGCACACAGGACCCTGCACATAGTACACAGGACCCTGCCCATAGTACACAGGACCCTACACATAGTACACACTGCACATAGTACACAGGACACTGCACATAGCACACACCCTGCACATAGTACACACCCACTGCACATAGTACACAGGACCCTGCACATAGCACACAGGACCCTGCACATAGTACACACCCCCTGCACATAGTACACAGGACCCTGCACATAGTACACAGGACCCTGCACATAGTACACAGGACCCTGCACATAGTACACAGGACACTGCACATAGTACACAGGACCCTGCACATAGTACACAGGACACTGCTCATAGTACACAGGACCCTGCACATAGTACACAGGACCCTGCACATAGTACAAAGGACACTGCACATAGTACACAGGACCCTGCACATAGTACACAGGACCCTGCACATAGTACACAGGACACTGCACATAGTACACAGGACACTGCACATAGTACACAGGACACTGCACATAGTACACACCCCCTGCACATAGCACACAGGACCCCTGCACATAGTACACAGGACCCTGCACATAGCACACATGACCCTGCACATAGCACACAGGACCCTGCACATAGTACACAGGACCCTGCCCATAGTACACAGGACCCTGCACATAGTACACACTGCACATAGTACACAGGACACTGCACATAGTACACACCCACCGCACATAGTACACAGGACCCTGCACATAGTACACAGGACCCTGCACATAGTACACAGGACCCCTGCACATAGCACACAGGACCCTGCACATAGTACACAGGACCCCTGCACATAGCACACAGGACCCTGCACATAGTACACAGGGCCCTGCACATAGTACACAGGACACCTGCACATAGTACACAGGACCCCTGCACATAGCACACAGGACCCTGCACATAGTACACAGGGCCCTGCACATAGTACACACCCCCTGCACATAGTACACAGGACCCTGCACATAGTACACAGGACCCTGCACATAGTACACAGGACACTGCACATAGTACACACCCCCTGCACATAGCACACAGGACCCCTGCACATAGTACACAGGACCCTGCACATAGTACACACTGCACATAGTACACAGGACACTGCACATAGTACACAGGACACTGCACATAGTACACACTGCATATAGTACACAGGACACTGCACATAGTACACAGGACACTGCACATAGTACACAGGACCCTGCACATAGTACACACTGCACATAGTACACAGGACACTGCACATAGTACACAGGACCCTGCACATAGTACACACTGCACATAGTACACAGGACACTGCACATAGTACACAGGACACTGCACATAGTACACAGGGCCCTGCACATAGTACACACCCCCTGCACATAGCACACAGGACCCCTGCACATAGTACACAGGACCCTGCACATAGTACACACTGCACATAGTACACAGGACACTGCACATAGTACACAGGACACTGCACATAGTACACAGGACCCTGCACATAGTACACACTGCACATAGTACACAGGACACTGCACATAGTACACCCCCTGCACATAGTACACAGGACCCTGCACATAGTACACAGGACCCTGCACATAGTACACAGGACACTACACATAGTACACAGGACCCTGCACATAGCAAACAGGACACTGCACATAGTACACAGGACCCTGCACATAGCACACAGGACCCTGCACATAGTACACAGGACACTGCTCATAGTACACAGGACCCTGCACATAGTACACAGGACACTGCACATAGTACACAGGACCCTGCACATAGTACACAGGACCCCTGCACATAGCACACAGTACCCTGCACATAGCACACAGGACCCTGCCCATAGTACACATGACCCTGCACATAGCACACAGGACCCTGCACATAGTACACAGGACCCTGCCCATAGTACACAGGACCCTGCACATAGTACACACTGCACATAGTACACAGGACACTGCACATAGCACACACCCTGCACATAGTACACACCCACTGCACATAGTACACAGGACCCTGCACATAGCACACAGGACCCTGCACATAGTACACACCCCCTGCACATAGTACACAGGACCCTGCACATAGTACACAGGACCCTGCACATAGTACACAGGACCCTGCACATAGTACACAGGACACTGCACATAGTACACAGGACCCTGCACATAGTACACAGGACACTGCTCATAGTACACAGGACCCTGCACATAGTACACAGGACCCTGCACATAGTACAAAGGACACTGCACATAGTACACAGGACCCTGCACATAGTACACAGGACCCTGCACATAGTACACAGGACCCTGCACATAGTACACAGGACGCTGCACATAGTACACAGGACACTGCACATAGTACACAGGACCCCTGCACATAGTACACAGGACCCTGCACATAGTACACAGGACCCCTGCACATAGTACACCCCCCCTGCACATAGCACACCCCCCCTGCACATAGCACACAGGACACTGCACATAGTACACAGGACCCTGCACATAGTACACAGGACACTGCACATAGTACACAGGACACTGCACATAGTACACACCCCCTGCACATAGCACACAGGACCCCTGCACATAGTACACAGGACCCTGCACATAGCACACATGACCCTGCACATAGCACACAGGACCCTGCACATAGTACACAGGACCCTGCCCATAGTACACAGGACCCTGCACATAGTACACACTGCACATAGTACACAGGACACTGCACATAGTACACACCCACCGCACATAGTACACAGGACCCTGCACATAGTACACAGGACCCTGCACATAGTACACAGGACCCCTGCACATAGCACACAGGACCCTGCAAATAGTACACAGGACCCTGCACATAGCACACAGGACCCCTGCACTTAGTACACAGGACCCTGTACATAGTACACAGGACCCTGCACATAGTACACAGGACCCTGCACATAGTACACAGGACCCTGCACATAGTACACAGGACCCCTGCACATAGCACACAGGACCCTGCACATAGCACACACTGCACATAGTACACAGGACACTGCACATAGTACACAGGACACTGCACATAGCACACAGGACCCTGCACATAGCACACACTGCACATAGTACACTGCACATAGTACACAGGACCCTGCACATGGCACACAGGACCCTGCACATAGTACACAGGACCCTGCACATAGCACACCCCCTGCACATAGTACACATGACCCTGCACATAGTACACAGGACCCTGCACATAGTACACAGGACCCTGCACATAGTACACAGGACCCCTGCACATAGTACACAGGACCCCTGCACATAGTACACAGGACCCTGCACATAGCACACAGGACCCTGCACATAGTACACAGGACCCCTGCACATAGTACACAGGACCCTGCACATAGCACACAGGACCCTGCACATAGTACACAGGACCCCTGCACATAGTACACAGGACCCTGCACATAGTACACAGGACCCCTGCACATAGTACACAGAACCCTGCACATAGTACACAGGACACTGCACATAGTACACAGGACACTGCACATAGTGCACAGGACCCTGCACATAGCACACAGGACCCTGCACATAGTACACAGGACACGGCACATAGTACACAGGACACTGCACATAGTACACAGGACACTGCACATAGTACACAGGACCCCTGCACATAGTACACAGGACCCCTGCACATAGTACACAGGACACTGCACATAGTACACAGGACCCCTGCACATAGTACACAGGACCCTGCACATAGTACACAGGACCCCTGCACATAGCACACAGGACCCCTGCACACAGCACACAGGACCCTGCACATAGTACACAGGACCCTGCACATAGTACACAGGACCCTGCACATAGTACACAGGACACTGCACATAGTACACAGGACTCTGCACATAGTACACAGGACCCTGCACATAGTACACAGGACACTGCACATAGTACACCCTGCACATAGCACACCGGACACTGCACATAGCACACAGGACACTGCACATAGTACACAGGACCCTGCACATAGTACACAGGACACTGCACATAGTACACAGGACCCTGCACATAGTACACAGGACCCTGCACATAGAACACACTGCACATAGTACACAGGACCCTGCACATAGTACACAGGACCCTGCACATAGTACACATGACCCTGCACATAGCACACAGGACACTGCACATAGTACACACACCCTGCACATAGTACACAGGACCCTGCACATAGTACACAGGACACTGAATATAGTCCACAGGACCCCTGCACATAGTCCACAGGACCCCTGCACATAGTACACAGGACCCCTGCACATAGTACACAGGACCCCTGCACATAGTACACAGGACCCTGCTCATGGTACACAGGACCCTGCACATAGTACACAGGACCCTGCCCATAGTACACAGGACCCTGCACATAGTACACAGGACACTGCACATAGTACACAGGACACTGCACATAGTACACAGGACCCTGCACATAGCACACAGGACCACTGCACATAGTACACAGGACCCTGCACATACTACACAGGACACTGCACATAGTACACAGGACCCTGTCCATAGTACGCAGGACCCTGCACATAGTACACAGGACCCTGCACATAGTACACAGGACCCCTGCACATAGTACACAATACCCTGCACATAGTACACAGGACCCTGCACATAGCACACAGGACCCTGCACATAGTACACAGGACACTACACATAGTACACAGTGCACATAGCACACAGGACCCCTGCACATAGTACACAGGACACTGCACATAGTACACAGGACCCTGCACACTACACAGGACCCTGCACATAGCACACAGGACCCTGCACATAGCACACAGGACCCTGCACATAGTACACAGGACCCTGCACATAGTACACAGGACACTGCACATAGTACACAGGTCACTGCACATATTACACCCCCTGCACATAGTACACAGGACCCTGCACATAGTACACAGTACCCTGCACATAGTACACAGGTCACTGCACATAGTACACAGGACACTGCACATAGTACACAGGACACTGCACATAGTACACAGGACACTGCACATAGTACACAGGTCACTGCACATAGTACACAGGACACTGCACATAGTACACAGGACACTGCACATAGCACACAGGACACTGCACATAGTACAAAGGACACTGCACATAGTACACAGGACCCTGAACATAGTACACAGGACCCCTGCACATAGTACATAGGACCCTGCACATAGTACACAGGACCCTGCCCATAGTACACAGGACCCCTGCACATAGTACACAGGACCCTGTCCATAGTACGCAGGACCCTGCACATAGTACACAGGACCCTGCACATAGTACACAGGACCCCTGCACATAGTACACAGGACCCTGCACACTACACAGGACCCTGCACATAGCACACAGGACCCTGCACATAGTACACAGGACCCTGCACATAGTACACAGGACAATGCACATAGTACACAGGACCCTGCACATAGTACACAGGACCCTGCACACTACACAGGACCCTGCACATAGTACACAGGACCCTGCACTTAGCACACAGGACCCTGCACATAGTACACAGGACCCTGCACATAGTACACAGGACACTGCACATAGTACACAGGTCACTGCACATAGTACACAGGACACTGCACATAGCACACAGGACACTGCACATAGTACAAAGGACACTGCACATAGTACACAGGACCCTGAACATAGTACACAGGACTCCTGCACATAGTACATAGGACCCTGCACATAGTACACAGGACACTGCACATAGCACACAGGACACTGCACGTAGTACACAGGACACTGCACGTAGTACACAGGACCCTGCACATAGTACACAGGACACTGCACATAGCACACAGGACCCCTGCACATAGTACACAGGACACTGCACATAGTACACAGTACCCTGCACATAGTACACAGGACCCTGCACATAGCACACAGGACCCTGCACATAGTACACATGACCCTGCACATAGCACACAGGACACTGCACATAGTACACACACCCTGCACATAGTACACAGGACCCTGCACATAGTACACAGGACACTGAATATAGTCCACAGGACCCCTGCACATAGTCCACAGGACCCGTGCACATAGTACACAGGACCCCTGCACATAGTACACAGGACCCCTGCACATAGTACACAGGACCCTGCTCATGGTACACAGGACCCTGCCCATAGTACACAGGACCCTGCACATAGTACACAGGACCCTGCCCATAGTACACAGGACCCCTGCACATAGTACACAGGACCCTGTCCATAGTACACCCTGCACATAGTACACAGGACCCTGCACATAGTACACAGGACCCCTGCACATAGTACACAGGACCCTGCACACTACACAGGACCCTGCACATAGCACACAGGACCCTGCACATAGCACACAGGACCCTGCACATAGTACACAGGACCCTGCACATAGTACACAGGACACTGCACATAGTACACAGGACCCTGCACATAGTACACAGGACCCTGCACACTACACAGGACCCTGCACATAGTACACAGGACACTGCACATAGCACACAGGACACTGCACGTAGTACACAGGACCCTGCACATAGTACACAGGACACTGCACATAGTGCACACTGCACATAGCACACAGGACCCTGCACATAGCACACAGGACCCTGCACATAGTACACATGACCCTGCACATAGTACACAGGACCCTGCACATAGTACACAGGACACTGAATATAGTCCACAGGACCCCTGCACATAGTCCACAGGACCCCTGCACATAGTACACAGGACCCCTGCACATAGTACACAGGACCCCTGCACATAGTACACAGGACCCCTGCACATAGTACACAGGACCCTGCTCATGGTACACAGGACTCTGCACATAGTACACAGGACCCCTGCACATAGTACACAGGACCCTGCCCATAGTACACAGGACACTGCACATAGTACACAGGACCCTGTCCATAGTACGCAGGACCCTGCACATAGTACACAGGACCCTGCACATAGTACACAGGACCCCTGCACATAGTACACAGGACCCTGCACACTACACAGGACCCTGCACATAGCACACAGGACCCTGCACATAGCACACAGGACCCTGCACATAGTACACAGGACCCTGCACATAGTACACAGGACACTGCACATAGTACACAGGACCCTGCACATAGTACACAGGACCCTGCACACTACACAGGACCCTGCACATAGTACACAGGACCCTGCACTTAGCACACAGGACCCTGCACATAGTACACAGGACCCTGCACATAGTACACAGGACACCTGCACATAGTACACATGACACTGCACATAGTACACAGGTCACTGCACATAGTACACAGGACACTGCACATAGCACACAGGACCCTGCACATAGTACACAGGACCCTGCACATAGCACACAGGACACTGCACATAGTACACAGGACACTGCACATAGTACACAGGACCCCTGCTCATAGCACACAGGACACTGCACATAGTACACAGGACACTGCACATAGCACACAGGACACTGCACATAGTACAAAGGACACTGCACATAGTACACAGGACACTGCACATAGTACACAGGACCCTGCACATAGTACACAGGACTCTGCACATAGTACACAGGACCCTGCACATAGTACACAGGACGCTGCACATAGTACACAGGACCCTGCACATAGCACACAGGACCCTGCACATAGCACACAGGACACTGCACATAGCACACAGGACCCTGCACATAGTACACACTGCACATAGTACACAGGACCCTGCACATAGCACACAGGACCCTGCACATAGTACACACTGCACATAGTACACAGGACCCTGCACATAGTACACAGGACACTGCACATAGTACACAGGACCCTGCACATAGTACACAGGACCCTGCACATAGTACACAGGACCCTGCACATAGTACACAGGACACTGCACATAGTACACAGGACCCTGCACATAGTACACAGGACTCTGCACATAGTACACAGGACACTGCACATAGTACACAGGACACTGCACATATTACACACTGCACATAGTACACAGGACAATGCACATACTACACAGGACCCTGCACATAGCACACCCTGCACATAGTACACAGGACACTGCACATAGTACACAGGACCCTGCACATAGTACACAGGACACTGCACATAGTACACAGGAAACTGCACATAGTACACAGGACCCTGCACATAGTACGCAGGACCCTGCACATAGTACACACTGCACATAGTACACAGGACCCTGCACATAGTACACCCCCTGCATATAGCACACAGGACACTGCACATAGTACACAGGACCCCGCACATAGCACACAGCACACTGCACATAGTACACACTGCACATAGCACACAGTACCCTGCACATAGTACACCCCCTGCACATAGCACACAGGACACTGCACATAGTACACAGGACCCCTGCACATAGTACACAGGACACTGCACATAGTACACAGGACACTGCACATAGTACACAGGACACTGCACATAGTACACACTGCACATAGTACACAGGACAATGCACATAGTACACAGGACACTGCACATAGTACACAGGAAACTGCACATAGTACACAGGACCCTGCACATAGTACGCAGGACCCTGCACATAGTACACACTGCACATAGTACACAGGACCCTGCACATAGTACACAGGACACTGCACATAGCACACAGGACCCCTGCACATAGTACACAGGACACTGCACATAGTACACAGGACCCCTGCACATAGCACACAGGACACTGCACATAGTACACAGGACTCTGCACATAGTACACAGGTCACTGCACATAGCACACAGGACACTGCACATAGTACACACTGCACATAGCACACAGTACCCTGCACTTAGTACACCCCCTGCACATAGTACACAGGACACTGCACATAGTACACAGGACCCCTGCACATAGTACACAGGACACTGCACATAGTACACAGGACACACTGCACATAGTACACAGGACCCTGCACATAGTACACAGGACCCTGCACATAGCACACAGGACACTGCACATAGTACACACTGCACATAGTACACAGGACCCTGCACATAGTACACCCCCTGCACATAGCACACAGGACACTGCACATAGTACACAGGACCCCTGCACATAGTACACAGGACACTGCACATAGCACACAGGACTCTGCACATAGTACACAGGACCCTGCACATAGTACACAGGACCCTGCACATAGTACACCCCCTGCACATAGTACACAGGACCCTGCACATAGTACACAGGACACTGCACATAGCCACAGGACCCTGCACATAGTACAAAGGACACTGCACATAGTACACAGGACCCTGCACATAGCACACAGGACCCTGCACATAGCACACACTGCACATAGTACACAGGACCCTGCACATAGCACACAGGACACTGCACAAAGTACACAGGACCCTGCACATAGTACACAGGACCCTGCACATAGTACACAGGACACTGCACATAGTACACAGGACACTGCACATAGTACACAGGACACTGCACATAGTACACAGTGCACATAGTACACAGGACAATGCACATACTACACAGGACCCTGCACATAGCACACAGGACACTGCACATAGCACACAGGACCCTGCACATAGTACACACTGCACATAGTACACAGGACCCCTGCACATAGTACACACTGCACATAGTACACAGGACCCCTGCACATAGTACACAGGACAATGCACATAGTACACAGGACACTGCACATAGTACACAGGACACTGCACATAGTACACACTGCACATAGTACACAGGACAATGCACATACTACACAGGACCCTGCACATAGCACACACTGCACATAGTACACACTGCACATAGTACACAGGACAATGCACATAGTACACAGGACCCTGCACATAGTACACAGGACACTGCACATAGTACACAGGAAACTGCACATAGTACACAGGACCCTGCACATAGTACACAGGACCCTGCACATAGTACAACCCCTGCACATAGCACACAGGACCCTGCACATAGTACAACCCCTGCACATAGCACACAGGACTCTGCACATAGTACACAGGTCACTGCACATAGTACACAGGACACTGCACATAGCCACAGGACCCTGCACATAGTACAAAGGACACTGCACATAGTACACAGGACCCTGCACATAGTACACTGGACCCTGCACATAGTACACAGGACAATGCACATACTACACAGGACCCTGCACATAGCACACACTGCACATAGTACACACTGCACATAGTACACAGGACAATGCACATAGTACACAGGACCCTGCACATAGTACACAGGACACTGCACATAGTACACCCCCCTGCACATAGCACACAGGACACTGCACATAGTACACAGGACTCTGCACATAGTACACCCCCCGGCACATAGCACACAGGACACTGCACATAGTAGACAGGACTCTGCACATAGTACACAGGACACTGCGCATAGTACACAGGACCCTGCACATAGTACACAGGACACTGCACATAGTACACAGGACCCTGCACATAGTACACAGGGCCCTGCACATAGTACACAGGACCCCTGCACATAGTACACAGGACCCTGCACATAGTACACAGGACCCTGCACATAGTACACAGGGCCCTGCACATAGTACACAGGACCCTGCACATAGTACACAGGACCCTGCACATAGTACACAGGGCCCTGCACATAGTACACAGGACCCTGCACATAGTACACATGACACTGCACATAGTACACAGGACACTGCACATAGTACACAGGACTCTGCACATAGTACACAGGACACTGCACATAGTACACAGGACACTGCACATAGTACACAGGACTCTGCACATAGTACACCCCCTGCACACAGTACACAGGACCCTGCACATAGTACACACCCCCTGCACATAGTACACAGGACCCTGCGCATAGTACACAGGACACTGCACATAGCACACAGGACCCCTGCACATAGTACACAGGACCCCTGCACATAGTACACAGGACACTGCACATAGTACACAGGACCCTGCACATAGTACACAGGACACTGCACATAGTACACAGGACACTGCACATAGCACACAGGACACTGCACATAGTACACAGGACCCTGCATATAGTACACACTGCACATAGCACACAGGACCCTGCACATAGTACACAGGACCCTGCACATAGTACACCCCCTGCACATAGTACACAGGACCCTGCACATAGTACACAGGACCCCTGCACATAGTACACAGGACCCTGCACATAGCACACAGGACACTGCACATAGTACACAGGACCCTGCACATAGTACACAGGACACCTGCACATAGTACACAGGACACCTGCACATAGTACACAGGACCCTGCACATAGTACACAGGACCCTGCACATAGTACACAGGACCCTGCACATAGTACACACCCTGCACATAGTACACAGGACCCTGCACATAGTACACAGGACTCTGCACATAGTACACAGGACACTGCACATAGCACACACTGCACGTAGTACACAGGACCCTGCACATAATACACAGGACACTGCACATAGTACACAGGACACTGCACATAGTACACACTGCACATAGTACACAGGACCCTGCACATAGTACACAGGACATTGCACATAGTACACAGGACCCCTGCACATAGTACACAGGACCCCTGCACATAGCACACAGGACCCTGCACATAGCACACAGGACCCTGCACATAGTACACAGGACCCTGCACATAGTACACAGGACCCCTGCACATAGTACACAGGACACTGCACATAGCACACACTGCACGTAGTACACAGGACCCTGCACATAATACACAGGACACTGCACATAGTACACAGGACACTGCACATAGTACACACTGCACATAGTACACAGGACCCTGCACATAGCACACAGGACACTGCACATAGTACACAGGACCCTGCACATAGTACACAGGACATTGCACATAGTACACAGGACACTGCACATAGTACACAGGACCCTGCACATAGCACACAGGACACTGCACATAGTACACAGGACCCTGCACATAGTACACAGGACCCCTGCACATAGTACACAGGACCCTGCACATAGTACACAGGACACTGCACATAGTACACACCCTGCACATAGTACACACTGCACATAGTACACATTGCACATAGTACACAGGACCCCTGCACATAGTACACAGGACCCTGCATATAGTACACAGGACCCTGCACATAACACACAGGACCCTGCACATAGTACACAGGACCCCTGCACATAGTACACAGGACCCCTGCACATAGTACATAGGACCTTGCACATAGTACACTGGACACTGCACATAGTACACAGGATCCTGCACATAGTACACAGGACCCTGCACATAGTACACAGGACCCTGCACATAGTACACAGGACCCCTGCACATAGTACATAGGACCTTGCACATAGTACACAGGACACTGCACATAGTACACAGGACCCTGCACATAGCACACAGGAGACTGCACATAGTACACAGGACACTGCACATAGTACACAGGACCCCTGCACATAGTACATAGGACCTTGCACATAGCACACAGGACCCTGCACATAGTACACAGGACACCCTGCACATAGTACACAGGACCCTGCACATAGTACACAGGACCCTGCACTTAGTACACAGGACACTGAATATAGTCCACAACCCCTGCAAATAGTACACACTGCACATAGTCCACAGGACCCTTCCCATAGTACAAAGGACCCTGCACATAGTACACAGGACTCTGCACATAGTACACAGGACCCTGCCCATAGTACAAAGGACCCTGCACATAGTACACAGGACCCTGCCCATAGTACACAGGACCCTGCACATAGTACACAGGACCCTGCACATAGTACACAGGACCCCTGCACATAGTACACAGGACCCCTGCACATAGTACACAGGACCCTGCACATAGTACACAGGACACTACACATAGTACACAGGACACTGCACATAGTACACAGGACACTACACATAGTACAGAGGACCCTGCACATAGTACACAGGACCCTGCACATAGTACAAAGGACCCTACACATAGCACACAGGACCCTGCACATAGCACACAGGACCCTGCACATAGTACACAGGACCCTGCACATAGTACACAGGACCCTGCACATAGTACACAGGACCCTGCACATAGTACACAGGACCCCTGCACATAGTACACAGGACTCTGCACATAGCACAAAGGACCCTGCACATAGTACACAGGACACTGCACATAGTACACAGGACACTGCACATAGCACACAGGACCCTGCACATAGTACACACTGCACATAGTACACAGGGCCCTGCACATAGCACACAGGACCCTGCACATAGTACACAGGACCCCTGCACATAGCACACAGGACCCTGCACATAGTACACCCCCTGCACATAGTACACAGGACACTGCACATAGTACACAGGACACTACACATAGTACAGAGGACCCTGCACATAGTACACAGGACCCTGCACATAGTACAAAGGACCCTACACATAGCACACAGGACCCTGCACATAGCACACAGGACCCTGCACATAGTACACAGGACCCTGCACATAGTACACACCCCCTGCACATAGCACACAGGACCCTGCACATAGTACACACTGAACATAGTACACAGGACCCTGCACATAGTACACACCCCCTGCACATAGTACACAGGACCCTGCACATAGTACACAGGACACTACTCATAGTACACAGGACCCTGCACATAGTACACAGGGCCCCTGCACATAGTACACAGGACCCTGCACATAGTACACAGGACCCTGCACATAGTACACAGGACACTGAATATAGTCCACAACCCCTGCACATAGTACAAAGGACCCTGCACATAGCACACAGGACCCTGCACATAGCACACAGGACACTGCACATAGTACACACTGCACATAGTACACAGGACCCTGCACATAGTACACAGGACTCTGCACATAGTACACAGGACCCTGCACATAGTACACACTGCACATAGTACACAGGACCCTGCACATAGTACACAGGACACTGCACATAGCACACAGGACCCTGCACATAGCACACAGGACCCTGCACATAGTACACAGGACACTGCACATAGCACACAGGACACTGCACATAGTACACAGGAAACTGCACATAGCACACAGGACCCTGCACATAGTACACAGGACACTGCACATAGTACACAGGACCCTGCACATAGCACACAGGACACTACACATAGTACACAGGACCCTGCACATAGCACACAGGACCCTGCACATAGTACACACTGAACATAGTACACAGGACCCTGCACATAGTACACACCCTGCACATAGTACACAGGACACTGCACATAGTACACACTGCACATAGTACACAGGACCCTGCACATAGTACACAGGACCCCTGCACATAGTACACAGGACCCTGCACATAGTACACAGGACACTGCACATAGTACACACTGCACATAGTACACAGGACCCTGCACATAGTACACACTGCACATAGTACACAGGACCCTGCACATAGTACACACCCCCTGCACATAGCACACAGGACCCTGCACATAGTACACACCCCCTGCACATAGCACACAGGACCCTGCACATAGTACACACCCCCTGCACATAGCACACAGGACCCCTGCACATAGTACACACCCCCTGAACATAGCACACAGGACCCTGCACATAGCACACAGGACCCCTGCACATAGTACACAGGACACTGCACATAGTACGCAGGACACTGCACATAGCACACAGGACCCTGCACATAGTACACAGGACTCTGCACATAGTACACAGGACCCTGCCCATAGTACAAAGGACCCTGCACATAGTACACAGGACCCTGCCCATAGTACACAGGACCCTGCACATAGTACACAGGACCCTGCACATAGTACACAGGACCCCTGCACATAGTACACAGGACCCCTGCACATAGTACACAGGACCCTGCACATAGTACACAGGACACTACACATAGTACACAGGACACTGCACATAGTACACAGGACACTACACATAGTACAGAGGACCCTGCACATAGTACACAGGACCCTGCACATAGTACAAAGGACCCTACACATAGCACACAGGACCCTGCACATAGCACACAGGACCCTGCACATAGTACACAGGACCCTGCACATAGTACACAGGACCCTGCACATAGTACACAGGACCCTGCACATAGTACACAGGACCCCTGCACATAGTACACAGGACTCTGCACATAGCACAAAGGACCCTGCACATAGTACACAGGACACTGCACATAGTACACAGGACACTGCACATAGCACACAGGACCCTGCACATAGTACACACTGCACATAGTACACAGGGCCCTGCACATAGCACACAGGACCCTGCACATAGTACACAGGACCCCTGCACATAGCACACAGGACCCTGCACATAGTACACCCCCTGCACATAGTACACAGGACACTGCACATAGTACACAGGACACTACACATAGTACAGAGGACCCTGCACATAGTACACAGGACCCTGCACATAGTACAAAGGACCCTACACATAGCACACAGGACCCTGCACATAGCACACAGGACCCTGCACATAGTACACAGGACCCTGCACATAGTACACACCCCCTGCACATAGCACACAGGACCCTGCACATAGTACACACTGAACATAGTACACAGGACCCTGCACATAGTACACACCCCCTGCACATAGTACACAGGACCCTGCACATAGTACACAGGACACTACTCATAGTACACAGGACCCTGCACATAGTACACAGGGCCCCTGCACATAGTACACAGGACCCTGCACATAGTACACAGGACCCTGCACATAGTACACAGGACACTGAATATAGTCCACAACCCCTGCACATAGTACAAAGGACCCTGCACATAGCACACAGGACCCTGCACATAGCACACAGGACACTGCACATAGTACACACTGCACATAGTACACAGGACCCTGCACATAGTACACAGGACTCTGCACATAGTACACAGGACCCTGCACATAGTACACACTGCACATAGTACACAGGACCCTGCACATAGTACACAGGACACTGCACATAGCACACAGGACCCTGCACATAGCACACAGGACCCTGCACATAGTACACAGGACACTGCACATAGCACACAGGACACTGCACATAGTACACAGGAAACTGCACATAGCACACAGGACCCTGCACATAGTACACAGGACACTGCACATAGTACACAGGACCCTGCACATAGCACACAGGACACTACACATAGTACACAGGACCCTGCACATAGCACACAGGACCCTGCACATAGTACACACTGAACATAGTACACAGGACCCTGCACATAGTACACACCCTGCACATAGTACACAGGACACTGCACATAGTACACACTGCACATAGTACACAGGACCCTGCACATAGTACACAGGACCCCTGCACATAGTACACAGGACCCTGCACATAGTACACAGGACACTGCACATAGTACACACTGCACATAGTACACAGGACCCTGCACATAGTACACACTGCACATAGTACACAGGACCCTGCACATAGTACACACCCCCTGCACATAGCACACAGGACCCTGCACATAGTACACACCCCCTGCACATAGCACACAGGACCCTGCACATAGTACACACCCCCTGCACATAGCACACAGGACCCCTGCACATAGTACACACCCCCTGAACATAGCACACAGGACCCTGCACATAGCACACAGGACCCCTGCACATAGTACACAGGACACTGCACATAGTACGCAGGACACTGCACATAGCACACAGGACCCTGCACATAGTACACACTGCACATAGTACACAGGACCCTGCGCATAGTACACAGGACCCCTGCACATAGTACACAGGACACTGCACATAGTACACAGGACTCTGTACATAGTACACAGGACCCCTGCACATAGTACACACCCCCTGCACATAGTACACACTGCACATAGTACACAGGACCCTGCACATAGTACACAGGACCCTGCCCATAGTACGCAGGACCCTGCCCATAGTACACAGGACCCTGAACATAGTACACAGGACCCCTGCACATAGTACACAGGACCCCTGCAGATAGTACAAAGGACCCTGCCCATAGTACGCAGGACCCTGCCCATAGTACACAGGACCCTGAACATAGTACACAGGACCCCTGCACATAGTACACAGGACACTACTCATAGTACACAGGACCCTGCACATAACACACAGGATCCTGCACATAGTACACAGGACCCCTGCACATAGTACACAGGACCCTGCACATAGTACACAGGACCCTGCACATAGTACACAGGACCCTGCACATAGCACACAGGACCCTGCACATAGCACACAGGACACTGCACATAGTACACAGGACCCTGCACATAGCACACAGGACCCTGCACATAGCACACAGGACCCTGCACATAGTACACATGACCCTGCACATAGCACACAGGACACTGCACATAGTACACAGGACCCTGCACATAGCACAGAGGACACTGCACATAGTACACAGGACCCTGCACATAGCACAGAGGACACTGCACATAGTACACAGGACCCTGCACATAGTACACAGGACCCTGCACATAGCACACAGGACCCTGCACATAGCACACAGGACACTGCACATAGTACACAGGACCCTGCACATAGTACACAGGACCCTGCACATAGCACACAGGACCCTGCACATAGTACACACACTGCACATAATACACAGGACCCTGCACATAGCACACAGGACCCTGCACATAGCACACAGGACACTGCACATAGTACACAGGACCCTGCACATAGCACACAGGACCCTGCACATAGCACACAGGACACTGCACATAGTACACAGGACCCTGCACATAGCACACAGGACCCTGCACATAGTACACATGACCCTGCACATAGCACACAGGACACTGCACATAGCACACAGGACCCTGCACATAGTACACATGACCCTGCACATAGCACACAGGACACTGCACATAGTACACAGGACCCTGCATATAGTACACAGGACCCCTGAACATAGTACACAGGACCCCTGCACATAGTACACAGGACTCTGCACATAGTACACAGGACCCCTGCACATAGTACACACCCTGCACATAGTACACAGGACCCTGCACATAGTACACAGGACACTGCACATAGTACACACCCTGCACATAGTACACAGGACCCTGCACATAGTACACAGGACACTGCACATAGTACACAGGACCCCTGCACATAGTACACACCCCCTGCACATAGCACACAGGACCCTGCACATAGTACACACCCCCTACACATAGCACACAGGACCCTGCACATAGTACACACTGAACATAGTACACAGGATCCTGCACATAGCACACAGGACCCTGCACATAGTACACACTGAACATAGTACACAGGACCCTGCACATAGTACACAGGACCCCTGCACATAGTACACCCCCTGCACATAGTACACAGGACTTCTGCACATAGTACACAGGACCCTGCACATAGTACACACTGCACATAGTACACAGGACCCTGCACATAGCACACAGGACCCTGCCCATAGTACGCAGGACCCTGCCCATAGTACACAGGACCCTGCCCATAGTACACAGGACCCTGAACATAGTACACAGGACCCCTGCACGTAGTACACATGACACTACTCATAGTACACAGGACCCTGCAAAGAACACACAGGACCCTGCACATAGTACACAGGACCCCTGCACATAGTACATAGGACCCTGCACATAGTACACAGGACACTGCACATAGCACACAGGACCCTGCACATAGCACACAGGACCCTGCACATAGTACACAGGACCCTGCACATAGTACACAGGACCCTGCACATAGTACACAGGACCCTGCACATAGCACACAGGAACCTGCACATAGTACACATGACCCTGCAAATAGCACACAGGACCCTGCACATAGTACACACCCCCTGCACATAGTACACAGGACCCCTGCACATAGTACACACCCCCTGCACATAGCACACAGGACCCTGCACATAGTACACACCCCCTACACATAGCACACAGGACCCTGCACATAGTACACACTGAACATAGTACACACCCCCTGCACATAGTACACAGGACCCCTGCACATAGTACACAGGACCCTGCACATAGTACACACTGCACATAGTACACAGGACCCTGCACATAGTACACAGGACCCTGTCCATAGTACGCAGGACCCTGCCCATAGTACAAAGGACCCTGAACATAGTACACAGGATCCCTGCACATAGTACACAGGACCCTGCAGATAGTACAAAGGACCCTGCCCATAGTACGCAGGACCCTGCACATAGTACGCAGGACCCTGCACATAGTACACAGGACCCTGCACATAACACACAGGACCCTGCACATAGTACACAGGACCCCTGCACATAGTACACAGGACCCCTGCACATAGCACACAGGACACTGCACGTAGTACGCAGGACCCTGCACATAGTACGCAGGACCCTGCACATAGTACACAGGACCCTGCACATAACACACAGGACCCTGCACATAGTACACAGGACCCCTGCACATAGTACACAGGACACTGCACATAGCACACAGGACCCTGCACATAGTACACATGACCCTGCACATAGCACACAGGACACTGCACATAGTACACACACCCTGCACATAGTACACAGGACCCTGCACATAGTACACAGGACCCTGCAATTAGTACACAGGACACTGAATATAGTCCACAACCCCTGCACATAGTACACAGGACCCTGCACATAGTACACAGGACCCTGCACATAGCACACAAGACCCTGCACATAGTACACAGGACCCTGCACATAGTACACAGGACCCTGCACATAGTACAAAGGACCCTGCACATAGTACACAGGACCCTGCCCATAGTACACAGGACCCTGCACATAGTACACAGGACCCTGCACATAGTACACAGGACCCTGCACATAGTACACAGGACTCTGCACATAGTACAGAGGACACTGCACATAGTACACAGGACACTACACATAGTACAGAGGACCCTGCACATAGTACACAGGACCCTGCACATAGTACAAAGGACCCTACACATAGCACACAGGACCCTGCACATAGCACACAGGACCCTGCACATAGTACACAGGACCCTGCACATAGTACACACCCCCTGCACATAGCACACAGGACCCTGCACATAGTACACACTGAACATAGTACACAGGACCCTGCACATAGTACACACCCCCTGCACATAGTACTGCGTGCTATGTGCAGGGGTACTGTGTGCTATGTGCAGGGGTACTGTGTGCTATGTGCAGGGGTCCTGTGTGCTATGTGCAGGGGTCCTGTGTACTATGTGCAGGGGGTGTGTACTATGTGCAGTGTCCTGTGTACTATGTGCAGGGTCTTGTGTACTATGTGCAGGGTCCTGTGTACTATGTGCAGGGTCCTGTGTGCTATGTGCAGGGGTCCTGTGTACTATGTGCAGGGTCCTGTGTACTATGTGCAGGGTCCTGTGTGCTCTGTGCAGGGTCCTGTGTACTATGTGCAGTATCCTGTGTACTATGTGCAGGGTCCTGTGTACTATGTGCAGTGTCCTGTGTACTATGTGCAGGGTCCTGTGTATTATGTGCAGGGTCCTGTGTATTATGTGCAGGGTCCTGTGTAGTATGTGCAGTGGTCCTGTGTACTATGTGCAGTGTGTACTATGTGCAGGGTCCTGTGTACTATGTGCAGTGTCCTGTGTACTATGTGCAGGGTCTTGTGTACTATGTGCAGGGTCCTGTGTACTATGTGCAGGGTGTGTACTATGTGCAGGGTCCTGTGTACTATGTGCAGGGTCCTGTGTACTATGTGCAGTGTCCTGTGTACTATGTGCAGGGTCCTGTGTACTATGTGCAGCGTCCTGTGTACTATGTGCAGGGTCCTGTGTACTATGTGCAGGGTCCTGTGTACTATGTGCAGGGGTCCTGTGTACTATGTGCAGTGTCCTGTGTACTATGTGCAGGGTCCTGTGTACTATGTGCAGCGTCCTGTGTACTATGTGCAGGGTCCTGTGTACTATGTGCAGGGTCCTGTGTACTATGTGCAGGGTCCTGTGTACTATGTGCAGGGTCCTGTGTACTATGTGCAGCGTCCTGTGTACTATGTGCAGTGTCCTGTGTACTATGTGCAGTGTCCTGTGTACTATGTGCAGGGTACTCTGTGCTATGTGCAGGGTCCTGTGTACTATGTGCAGTGTCTACTATGTGCAGTGTGTACTATGTGCAGTGTGTACTATGTGCAGGGTCCTGTGTACTATGTGCAGTGTGTACTATGTGCAGTGTCCTGTGTACTATGTGCAGTGTGTACTATGTGCAGTGTCCTGTGTACTATGTGCAGGGTCCCGTGTACTATGTGCAGTGTCCTGTGTACTATGTGCAGGGGTCCTGTGTACTATGTGCAGTGTGTACTATGTGCAGTGTCCTGTGTACTATGTGCAGGGGTCCAGTGTACTATGTGCAGGGGTCCTGTGTACTATGTGCAGGGTCCTGTGTGCTATGTGCAGGGTCCTGTGTACTATGTGCAGTGTCCTGTGTACTATGTGCAGGGTCCTGTGTACTATGTGCAGTGTCCTGTGTACTATGTGCAGTGTCCTGTGTGCTATGTGCAGTGTCCTGTGTACTATGTGCAGTGTCCTGTGTACTATGTGCAGTGTCCTGTGTACTATGTGCAGTTTCCTGTGTGCTATGTGCAGTGTGTACTATGTGCAGGGTCCTGTGTGCTATGTGCAGGGTCCTGTGTACTATGTGCAGGGTCCTGTGTACTATGTGCAGGGTCCTGTGTACTATGTGCAGAGTCCTGTGTACTATGTGCAGGGTGTACTATGTGCAGGGTCCTGTGTGCTATGTGCAGTGTCCTGTGTACTATGTGCAGTGTCCTGTGTACTATGTGCAGGGTCTTGTGTACTATGTGCAGTGTCCTGTGTACTATGTGCAGGGTCCTGTGTACTATGTGCAGGGTCCTGTGTACTATGTGCAGGGTCCTGTGTACTATGTGCAGTGTCCTGTGTACTATGTGCAGGGTCCTGTGTACTATGTGCAGGGTCCTGTGTACTATGTGCAGTGTCCTGTGTACTATGTGCAGTGTCCTGTGTACTATGTGCAGGGTCCTGTGTGCTATGTTCAGTGTGTACTATGTGCAGTGTCCTGAGTACTATGTTCAGTGTGTACTATGTGCAGAGTCCTGTGTACTATGTAAAGCGACCTGTGTACTATGAGCAGTCTCCTGTGTACTATGTGCAGTGTCCTGTGTGCTATGTGCAGGGTCCTGTGTGCTATGTGCAGGGTCCTGTGTGCTATGTGCAGGGTCCTGTGTACTATGTGCAGGGGTCCTGTGTACTATGTGCAGGGTCCTGTGTACTATGTGCAGGGGTCCTGTGTACTATGTGCAGGGTCCTGTGTACTATGTGCAGGGTCCTGTGTGCTATGTGCAGGGGTCCTGTGTACTATGTGCAGGGTCCTGTGTACTATGTGCTGGGTCCTGTGTGCTATTTGCAGGGTCATGTGTACTATGTGCAGGGTCCTGTGTAGTATGTGCAGGGTCCTGTGTACTATGTGCAGAGTCCTGTGTACTATGTGCAGTGTCCTGTGTACTATGTGCACGGTCCTGTGTGCTATGTGCAAGGGTCCTGTGTACTATGTGCAGGGTCCTGTGTACTATGTGCTGGGTCTTGTGTGCTATTTGCAGGGTCCTGTGTACTATGTGCAGGGTCCTGTGTAGTATGTGCAGGGTCCTGTGTACTATGTGCAGTGTCCTGTGTGCTATGTGCAGGGTCCTGTGTGCTATGTGCAGGGTCCTGTGTACTATGTGCAGGGTCCTGTGTACTATGTGCAGTGTGTACTATGTGCAGCATCATGTGTGCTATATGCAGTGTCCTGTGTGCTATGTGCAGGGTACTGTGTACTATGTGCAGGGTCCTGTGTGCTATGTGCAGGGTCCTGTGTACTATGTGCAGGGTATTGTGTACTATGTGCAGGGGTCCTGTGTACTATGTGCAGGGTCCTGTGTACTATGTACAGTGTGTACTATGTGCAGGGTCCTGTGTACTATGTGCAGTGTCCTGTGTGCTATGTGCAGGGTCCTGTGTACTATGTGCAGGGGTCCTGTGTACTATGTACAGTGTGTACTATGTGCAGGGTCCTGTGTACTATGTGCAGTGTCCTGTGTGCTATGTGCAGGGTCCTGTGTACTATGTGCAGGGTCCTGTGTACTTTGTGCAGTGTGTGCTATGTGCAGAGTCCTGTGTACTATGTGCAGGGGTCCTGTGTACTATGTGCAGGGTCCTGTGTACTATGTGCAGGGTCCTGTGTGCTATGTGCAGGGTCCTGTGTACTATGTGCAGGGTCCTGTGTACTTTGTGCAGTGTGTACTATGTGCAGTGTCCTGTGTACTATGTGCAGGGGTCCTGTGTGCTATGTGCAGGGTCCTGTGTACTATGAGCAGTGTCCTGTGTACTATGTGCAGTGTCCTGTGTACTATGTGCAGTGTCCTGTGTACTATGTGCAGTGTCCTGTGTACTATGTGCAGGGTACTGTGTGCTATGTGCAGGGGTCCTGTGTACTATGTGCAGGGTCCTGTGTACTATGTGCAGCGTCCTGTGTACTATGTGCAGGGTCCTGTGTACTATGTGCAGTGTCCTGTGTGCTATGTGCAGAGTCCTGTGTGCTATGTGCAGGGTCCTGTGTGCTATGTGCAGTGTCCTGTGTACTATGTGCAGTGTCCTGTGTACTATGTGCAGGGTCCTGTGTACTATGTGCAGGGTCCTGTGTACTATGTGCAGGTGGGTGTGTACTATGTGCAGGGTCCTGTGTACGATGTGCAGGGGGTGTACTATGTGCAGGGGAGTGTGTACTATGTGCAGGGTGTGTACTATGTGCAGTGTCCTGTGTACTATGTGCAGGGGGGTGTACTATGTGCAGGGTCCTGTGTACTATGTGCAGGGTCCTGTGTACTATGTGCAGTGTCCTGTGTGCTATGTGCAGAGTCCTGTGTGCTATGTGCAGGGTCCTGTGTGCTATGTGCAGTGTCCTGTGTACTATGTGCAGGGTCCTGTGTACTATGTGCAGGGTCCTGTGTACTATGTGCAGGGGGGTGTGTACTATGTGCAGGGTCCTGTGTACTTTGTGCAGTGTCCTGTGTGCTATGTGCAGGGTCCTGTGTACTATGTGCAGGGTCCTGTGTACTATGTGCAGGGTCCTGTGTACTATGTGCAGTGTCCTGTGTGCTATGTGAAGGGTCCTGTGTACTATGTGCAGTGTCCTGTGTACTATGTGCAGGGTCCTGTGTACTATGTGCAGGGTCCTGTGTGCTATGTGCAGGGTCCTGTGTACTATGTGCAGGGGTCCTGTGTACTATGTGCAGGGTCCTGTGTACTATGTGCAGTGTCCTGTGTACTATGTGCAGGGTCCTGTGTGCTATGTGCAGGGTCCTGTGTACTATGAGCAGTGTCCTGTGTACTATGTGCAGTGTCCTGTGTACTATGTGCAGTGTCCTGTGTACTATGTGCAGTGTCCTGTGTACTATGTGCAGGGTACTGTGTGCTATGTGCAGGGGTCCTGTGTACTATGTGCAGGGTCCTGTGTACTATGTGCAGCGTCCTGTGTACTATGTGCAGGGTCCTGTGTACTATGTGCAGTGTCCTGTGTGCTATGTGCAGAGTCCTGTGTGCTATGTGCAGGGTCCTGTGTACTATGTGCAGTGTCCTGTGTGCTATGTGCAGGGTCCTGTGTACTATGTGCAGGGTCCTGTGTACTATGTGTAGTGTCCTGTGTACTATGTGCAGGGTCCTGTGTACTATGTGCAGTGTCCTGTGTACTATGTGCAGTGTCCTGTGTGCTATGTGCAGGGTGTGCTATGTGCAGGGTCCTGTGTACTATGTGCAGTGTCCTGTGTACTATGTGCAGGGTCCTGTGTACTATGTGCAGGGTCCTGTGTGCTATGTGCAGGGTCCTGTGTGCTATGTGCAGGGTCCTGTGTAGTGTGCAGGGTCCTGTGTACTATGTGCAGGGGTCCTGTGTACTATGTGCAGTGTCCTGTGTACTATGTGCAGGGTCCTGTGTACTATGTGCAGGGTCCTGTGTACTATGTGCAGGTGGGTGTGTACTATGTGCAGGGTCCTGTGTACGATGTGCAGGGGGTGTACTATGTGCAGGGGAGTGTGTACTATGTGCAGGGTGTGTACTATGTGCAGTGTCCTGTGTACTATGTGCAGGGGGGTGTACTATGTGCAGGGTCCTGTGTACTATGTGCAGGGTCCTGTGTACTATGTGCAGTGTCCTGTGTGCTATGTGCAGAGTCCTGTGTGCTATGTGCAGGGTCCTGTGTGCTATGTGCAGTGTCCTGTGTACTATGTGCAGTGTCCTGTGTACTATGTGCAGGGTCCTGTGTACTATGTGCAGGGTCCTGTGTACTATGTGCAGGGGGGTGTGTACTATGTGCAGGGTCCTGTGTACGATGTGCAGGGGGTGTACTATGTGCAGGGGAGTGTGTACTATGTGCAGGGTGTGTACTATGTGCAGTGTCCTGTGTACTATGTGCAGGGTGTGTACTATGTGCAGGGTCCTGTGTACTATGTGCAGGGTCCTGTGTACTATGCGCAGGGTCCTGTGTACTATGTGCAGTGTCCTGTGTACTATGTGCAGTGTCCTGTGTACTATGTGCAGTGTCCTGTGCGCTATGTGCAGGGTGTGCTATGTGCAGGGGTCCTGTGTACTATGTGCAGGGTCCTGTGTACTATGTGCAGGGTGTGCTATGTGCAGGGTCCTGTGTACTATGTGCAGGGTCCTGTGTACTATGTGCAGTGTCCTGTGTACTATGTGCAGTGTCCTGTGCGCTATGTGCAGGGTCCTGTGTACTATGTGCAGGGGGTGTGTACTATGTGCAGTGTACTGTGTACTATGTGCAGTGTCCTGTGTACTATGTGCAGTGTCCTGTGTACTATGTGCAGGGGGGTGTACTTTGTGCAGAGTCCTGTGTACTATGTTCAGGGTCCTGTGTACTATGTGCAGTGTCCTGTGTACTATGTACAGGGTTCTGTGTACTATGTGCAGGGGTCCTGTGTGCTATGTGCAGGGTACTGTGTACTATGTGCAGGGTACTGTGTACTATGTGCAGTGTCCTGTGTACTATGTGCAGGGTCCTGTGTGCTATGTGCAGGGTCCTGTGTACTATGAGCAGTGTCCTGTGTACTATGTGCAGGGTCCTGTGTACTATGTGCAGTGTGTACTATGTGCAGGGGTCCTGTGTGCTATGTGCAGGGTCCTGTGTACTATGTGCAGGGTCCTGTGTACTATGTGCAGGGTCCTGTGTACTATGTGCAGGGGTCCTGTGTACTATGTGCAGGGGTCCTGTGTACTATGTGCAGGGGTCCTGTGTACTATGTGCAGAGTCCTGTGTGCTATGTGCAGGGTCCTGTGTGCTATGTGCAGGGTCCTGTGTGCTATGTGCAGTGTCCTGTGTACTATGTGCAGTGTCCTGTGTACTATGTGCAGTGTGTACTATGTGCAGGGTCCTGTGTACTATGTGCAGTGTCCTGTGTGCTATGTGCAGGGTCCTGTGTACTATGTGCAGTGTCCTGTGTACTATGTGCAGTGTCCTGTGTACTATGTGCAGTGTCCTGTGTACTATGTGCAGGGTCCTGTGTGCTATGTGCAGGGTCCTGTGTGCTATGTGCAGGGTCCTGTGTGCTATGTGCAGGGTGTGTATAGTGCAGTGTCCTGTGTACTATGTGCAGGGTCCTGTGTACTATGTGCAGTGTCCTGTGTACTATGTGCAGGGTGTGTACTATGTGCAGTGTCCTGTGTACTATGTGCAGTGTCCTGTGTACTATGTGCAGGGTCCTGTGTACTTTGTGCAGTGTCCTGTGTGCTATGTGCAGTGTCCTGTGTACTATGTGCAGTGTCCTGTGTGCTATGTGCAGTGTCCTGTGTAATATGTGCAGGGTCCTGTGTACTATGTGCAGTGTCCTGTGTAATATGTGCAGTTTCCTGTGTACTATGTGCAGGGTCCTGTGTACTATGTGCAGTGTCCTGTGTACTATGTGCAGTGTCCTGTGTACTATGTGCAGGGTCCTGTATACCATGTGCAGTGTCCTGTGTACTATGTGCAGGGTCCTGTGTACTATGTGCAGGGTCCTGTGTACTATGTGCAGTGTCCTGTGTACTATGGGCAGGGTCCTGTGTACTATGTGCAGTGTGTACTATGTGCAGGGGTCCTGTGTGCTATGTGCAGGGGGTGTGTACTATGTGCAGTGTCCTGTGTACTATGTGCAGTGTCCTGTGTACTATGTGCAGGGTCCTGTGTACTATGTGCAGGGTCCTGTGTACTATGTGCAGTGTCCTGTGTGCTATGTGCAGGGGGGGTGTACTATGTGCAGTGTGTGTACTATGTGCAGTGTGTGTACTATGTGCAGTGTCCTGTGTACTATGTGCAGGGTCCTGTGTACTATGTGCAGTGTCCTGTGTGCTATGTGCAGGGTCCTGTGTACTATGTGCAGGGTCCTGTGTGCTATGTGCAGTGTCCTGTGTACTATGTGCAGGGTCCTGTGTACTATGTGCAGGGTCCTGTGTACTATGTGCAGGGGTCCTGTGTACTATGTGCAGTGTCCTGTGTACTATGTGCAGGGTCCTGTGTACTATGTGCAGGGTCCTGTGTACTATGTGCAGGGTGTACTATGTGCAGGGTCCTGTGTGCTATGTGCAGGGTCCAGTGTACTATGTGCAGGGTCCTGTGTACTATGTGCAGAGTCCTGTGTACTATGTGCAGGGTGTACTATGTGCAGGGTCCTGTGTGCTATGTGCAGTGTCCTGTGTGCTATGTGCAGTGTCCTGTGTACTATGTGCAGTGTCCTGTGTACTATGTGCAGGGTCCTGTGTACTATGTGCAGGGTCCTGTGTGCTATGTGCAGGGGGTGTACTATGTGCAGGAGGTGTACTATGTGCAGTGTCCTGTGTACTATGTGCAGTGTGTACTATGTGCAGCATCCTGTGTACTATGTGCAGGGTCCTGTGTACTATGTGCAGGGTCCTGTGTACTATGTGCAGTGTCCTGTGTGCTATGTGCAGGGTCCTGTGTACTATGTGCAGGGTCCTGTGTACTTTGTGCAGTGTCCTGTGTGCTATGTGCAGGGTCCTGTGTACTATGTGCAGTGTGTACTATGTGCAGGGTCCTGTGTACTATGTGCAGGGGGTGTACTATGCGCAGGGGTCCTGTGTACTATGTGCAGGGGTCCTGTGTACTATGTGCAGGGGGTGTACTATGTGCAGGGGTCCTGTGTACTATGTGCAGGGGTCCTGTGTACTATGTGCAGGGTCCTGTGTACTATGTGCAGGGGGTGTACTATGTGCAGGGGTCCTGTGTACTATGTGCAGGGGTCCTGTGTACTATGTGCAGGGGGTGTACTATGTGCAGGGGTCCTGTGTACTATGTGCAGGGGTCCTGTGTACTATGTGCAGGGGTCCTGTGTACTATGTGCAGGGTCCTGTGTACTATGTGCAGTGTCCTGTGTACTATGTGCAGGGTCCTGTGTGCTATGCGCAGAGTCCTGTGTACTATGTGCAGTGTCCTGTGTACTATGTGCAGGGTCCTGTGTACTATGTGCAGGGTCCTGTGTACTATGTGCAGTTTCCTGTGTACTATGTGCAGGGTCCTGTGTACTATGTGCAGGGGTCCTGTGTACTATGTGCAGGGTCCTGTGTACTATGTGCAGGGGTCCTGTGTACTATGTGCAGTGTCCTGTGTACTATGTGCAGGGTCCTGTGTACTATGTGCAGTGTCCGGTGTGCTATGTGCAGGGTCCTGTGTACTATGTGCAGGGGGTGTGTACTATGTGCAGGGTCCTGTGTACTATGTGCAGGGGTCCTGTGTACTATGTGCAGGGTACTGTGTACTATGTGCCGTGTCCTGTGTACTATGTGCAGTGTCCTGTGTACTATGTGCAGTGTCCTGTGTACTATGTGCAGGGTTCAGTGTGCTATGTTCAGTGTGTACTATGTGCAGGGTCCTGTGTGCTATGTGCAGAGTCCTGTGTACTATGTAAAGCGTCCTGTGTACTATGAGCAGTGTCCTGTGTGCTATGTGCAGGGTCCTGTGTGCTATGTGCATGGTCCTGTGTGCTATGTGCAGTGTACTATGTGCAGGGTCCTGTGTACTATGTGCAGGGTCCTGTGTACTATGTGCAGGGGTCCTGTGTACTATGTGCAGGGTCCTGTGTGCTATGTGCAGGGTCCTGTGTGCTATGTGCAGGGGTCCTGTGTACTATGTGCAGGGTCCTGTGTACTATGTGCTGGGTCCTGTGTGCTATTTGCAGGGTCCTGTGTACTATGTGCAGGGTCCTGTGTAGTATGTGCAGGGTCCTGTGTACTATGTGCAGAGTCCTGTGTACTATGTGCAGTGTCCTGTGTACTATGTACAGGGTCCTGTGTACTAAGTGCAGGGGTCCTGTGTGCTATGTGCAGGGTCCTGTGTACTATGTGCAGGGTCCTGTGTGCTATGTGCAGTTTCCTGTGTACTATGTGCAGTGTCCTGTGTGCTATGTGCAGTGTCCTGTGTACTATGTGCAGGGTCCTGTGTGCTATGTGCAGGGTCCTGTGTGCTATGTGCAGGGTCCTGTGTACTATGTGCAGGGTCCTGTGTGCTATGTGCAGTGTGTACTATGTGCAGCATCCTGTGTGCTATGTGCAGTGTCCTGTGTGCTATGTGCAGGGTACTGTGTACTATGTGCAGGGTCCTGTGTGCTATGTGCAGGGTCCTGTGTACTATGTGCAGGGTACTGTGTACTATGTGCAGGGTCCTGTGTGCTATGTGCAGGTTCCTGTGTACTATGTGCAGTGTCCTGTGTACTATGTGCAGGGTCCTGTGTACTATGTGCAGGGTCCTGTGTACTATGTGCAGGGTCCTGTGTGCTATGTGAAGGGTCCTGTGTACTATGTGCAGGGTCCTGTGTACTTTGTGCAGTGTCCTGTGTACTATGTGCAGGGTCCTGTGTACTATGTGCAGGGTCCTGTGTACTATGTGCAGTGTCCTGTGTACTATGTGCAGGGTCCTGTGTACTATGTGCAGGGTCCTGTGTACTTTGTGCAGTATCCTGTGTACTATGTGCAGGGTCCTGTGTACTATGTGCAGGGTCCTGTGTACTATGTGCAGGGTATTGTGTACTATGTGCAGGGGTCCTGTGTACTATGTGCAGTGTCCTGTGTACTATGTGCAGGGTCCTGTGTACTATGTGCAGGGTCCTGTGTACTATGTGCAGGGTCCTGTGTGCTATGTGAAGGGTCCTGTGTACTATGTGCAGGGTCCTGTGTACTTTGTGCAGTGTCCTGTGTGCTATGTGAAGGGTCCTGTGTACTATGTGCAGGGTCCTGTGTACTTTGTGCAGTGTCCTGTGTGCTATGTGCAGGGTCCTGTGTGCTACGTGCAGGGTCCTGTGTACTTTGTGCAGTGTCCTGTGTGCTATGTGCAGGGTCCTTTGTGCTATGTGCAGGGGTCCTGTGTGCTATGTGCAGAGTCCTGTGTACTATGTGCAGGGTCCTGTGGACTATGTGCAGGGTCCTGTGTACTATGTGCAGGGCCCTGTGTACTATGTGCAGAGTCCTGTGTACTATGTGCAGGGGGGTGTGCTATGTGCAGGGTCCTGTGTACTATGTGCAGTGTCCTGTGTGCTATGTGCAGTGTCCTTTGTACTATGTGCAGGGTCCTGTGTACTATGTGCAGGGTCCTGTGTACTTTGTGCAGTGTCCTGTGTGCTATGTGCAGTGTCCTGTGTACTATGTGCAGGGTCCTGTGTACTATGTGCAGGGTCCTGTGTGCTATGTGCAAGGTCCTGTGTACTATGTGCAGGGTCCTGTGTACTATGTGCAGGGTCCTGTGTACTATGTGCAGGGGGTGTACTATGTGCAGGGGGTGTGTACTATGTGCAGGGTCCTGTGTACTATGTGCAGGGGGTGTACTATGTGCAGGGGAGTGTGTACTATGTGCAGGGTGTGTACTATGTGCAGTGTCCTGTGTACTATGTGCAGGGTCCTGTGTAGTATGTGCAGTGTCCTGTGTACTATGTGCAGTGTCCTGTGTACTATGTGCAGGGGGGTGTACTATGTGCAGAGTCCTGTGTACTATGTGCAGTGTCCTGTGTACTATGTGCAGGGTCCTGTGTACTATGTGCAGTGTCCTGTGTACTATGTGCAGGGGTCCTGTGTACTATGTGCAGTGTCCTGTGTACTATGTGCAGGTGTCCTGTGTACTATGTGCAGTGTCCTGTGTACTATGTGCAGGGTCCTGTGTACTATGTGCAGTGTCCTGTGTACTATGTGCAGGGTTCTGTGTACTATGTGCAGTGTCCTGTGTACTATGTGCAGGGTCCTGTGTGCTATGTGCAGGGTCCTGTGTACTATGAGCAGTGTCCTGTGTACTATGTGCAGGGTCCTGTGTACTATGTGCAGTGTCCTGTGTACTATGTGCAGGGTCCTGTGTGCTATGTGCAGTGTGTACTATGTGTAGTGTCCTGTGTACTATGTGCAGGGTCCTGTGTACTATGTGCAGGGGTCCTGTGTACTATGTGCAGGGGTCCTGTGTACTATGTGCAGGGGTCCTGTGTGCTATGTGCAGAGTCCTGTGTGCTATGTGCAGGGTCCTGTGTGCTATGTGCAGGGTCCTGTGTGCTATGTGCAGTGTCCTGTGTACTATGTGCAGTGTCCTGTGTACTATGTGCAGTGTCCTGTGTACTATGTGCAGTGAGTACTATGTGCAGGGTCCTGTGTACTATGTGCAGGGTCCTGTGTACTATGTGCAGGGTCCTGTGTATTATGTGCAGTGTCCAGTGTACTATGTGCAGGGTCCTGTGTACTATGTGCAGTGTCCTGTGTACTATGTGCAGTGTCCTGTGTACTATGTGCAGGGTCCTGTGTACTATGTGCAGTGTCCTGTGTACTATGTGCAGTGTCCTGTGTACTATGTGCAGTGTGTACTATGTGCAGGGGTCCTGTGTACTATGTGCAGGGCCCTGTGTACTATGTGCAGGGTCCTGTGTACTATGTGCAGGGTCCTGTGTACTATGTGCAGTGTCCTGTGTACTATGAGCAGGGTCCTTTGTGCTATGTGCAGGGTCCTGTGTACTATGTGCAGGGTCCTGTGTGCTATGTGCAGGGGTCCTGTGTACTATGTGCAGTGTCCTGTGTACTATGTGCAGTGTGTACTATGTGCAGGGTCCTGTGTACTATGTGCAGAGTCCTGTGTACTATGTGCAGGGTCCTGTGTACTATGTGCAGGGTCCTGTGTACTATGTGCAGGGTCCTGTGTACTATGTGCAGTGTCCTGTGTGCTATGTGCAGGGTCCTGTGTGCTATGTGCAGTGTCCTGTGTACTATGTGCAGTGTGTACTATGTGCAGGGTCCTGTGTACTATGTGCAGGGTGTGTGTACTATGTGCAGTGTCCTGTGTGCTATGTGCAGGGTCATGTGTACTATGTGCAGGGTCCTGTGTACTATGTGCAGGGTCCTGTGTGCTATGTGCAGGGTCCTGTGTACTATGTGCAGTGTCCTGTGTACTATGTGCAGGGGTCCTGTGGACTATGTGCAGTGTGTACTATGTGCAGGGTCCTGTGTACTATGTGCAGTGTCCTGTGTGCTATGTGCAGTGTCCTGTGTGCTATGTGCAGGGGTCCTGTGTACTATGTGCAGGGGTCCTGTGTACTATGTGCAGTGTGTACTATGTGCAGTGTCCTGTGTGCTATGTGCAGTGTCCTGTGTACTATGTGCAGTGTCCTGTGTACTATGTGCAGTGTCCTGTGTACTATGTGCAGGGTCCTGTGTGCTATGTGCAGGGTCCTGTGTGCTATGTGCAGGGTGTGTATAGTGCAGTGTCCTGTGTACTATGTGCAGGGTCCTGTGTACTATGTGCAGTGTGTAATATGTGCAGGGTCCTGTGTGCTATGTGCAGGGTCCTGTGTGCTATGTGCAGGGTCCTGTGTCCTATGTGCAGGGTGTGTATAGTGCAGTGTCCTGTGTACTATGTGCAGTGTGTACTATGTGCAGGGTCCTGTGTACTATGTGCAGGGGGTGTGTACTATGTGCAGGGTCCTGTGTACTATGTGTAGTGTCCTGTGTGCTATGTGCAGGGGTCCTGTGTACTATGTGCAGGGTCCTGTGTGCTATGTGCAGGGTCCTGTGTACTATGTGCAGGGTGTTGTGTACTATGTGCAGGGGTCCTGTGTACTATGTGCAGGGGTCCTGTGTACTATGTGCAGGGTCCTGTGTGCTATGTGCAGTGTCCTGTGTACTATGTACAGGGCCCTGTGTACTATGTGCAGGGGGTGTGTACTATGTGCAGGGCCCTGTGTACTATGTGCAGTGTCCTGTGTGCTATGTGCAGTGTCCTGTGTACTATGTGCAGGGTCCTGTGTACTATGTGCAGGGGGTGTGTACTATGTGCAGGGCCCTGTGTACTATGTGCAGTGTCCTGTGTGCTATGTGCAGTGTCCTGTGTACTATGTGCAGGGTCCTGTGTACTATGTACAGTGTCCTGTGTGCTATGTGCAGTGTCCTGTGTGCTATGTGCAGTGTCCTGTGTGCTATGTGCAGGGTCCTGTGTACTATGTGCAGGGTCCTGTGTACTATGTGCAGGGTCCTGTGTACTATGTGCAGTGTGTACTATGTGCAGCATCATGTGTACTATGTGCAGGGGTCCTGTGTACTATGTGCAGTGTCCTGTGTACTATGTGCAGGGTCCTGTGTACTATGTGCAGGGGTCCTGTGTACTATGTGCAGGGTCCTGTGTACTATGTGCAGGGGTCCTGTGTACTATGTGCAGCATCCTGTGTGCTATGTGCAGTGTCCTTTGTACTATGTGCAGAGTCCTGTGTACTATGTGCAGGGTCCTGTGTACTATGTGCAGGGGTCCTGTGTACTATGTGCAGGCTCCTGTGTACTATGTGCAGGGTCCTGTGTACTATGTGCAGTGTGTACTATGTGCAGCATCCTGTGTGCTATGTGCAGTGTCCTGTGTACTATGTGCAGGGTCTTGTGTACTATGTGCAGTGTGTACTATGTGCAGTGTCCTGTGTACTATTTGCAGTGTGTACTATGTGCAGTGTCCTGTGTACTATGTGCAGTGTCCTGTGTACTATGTGCAGTGTCCTGTGTACTATGTGCAGGGTTCTGTGTACTATGTGCAGTGTGTACTATGTGCAGTGTCCTGTGTACTATGTGCAGTGTGTACTATGTGCAGTGTCCTGTGTACTATGTGCAGTGTCCTGTGTACTATGTGCAGTGTCCTGTGTACTATGTGCAGGGTCCTGTGTACTATGTGCAGCGTCCTGTGTACTATGTGCAGTGTCCTGTGTACTATGTGCAGGGTCCTGTGTACTATGTGCAGCGTCCTGTGTACTATGAGCAGTCCCCTGTGTACTATGTGCAGCGTCCTGTGTGCTATGTGCAGGGGTCCTGTGTACTATGTGCAGGGTCATGTGTACTATGTGCTGGGTCCTGTGTGCTATTTGCAGGGTCCTGTGTACTATAAGCAGGGTCCTGTGTACTATGTGCTGGGTCCTTTGTGCTATTTGCAGGGTCCTGTGTACTATGTGCAGTGTCCTGTGTACTATGTGCAGTGTCCTGTGTGCTATGTGCAGTGTCCTGTGTACTATGTGCAGTGTCCTGTGTACTATGTGCAGGGTGTACTATGTGCAGGGTCCTGTGTGCTATGTGCAGGGTCCTGTGTACTATGTGCAGGGTCCTGTGTGCTATGTGCAGGGTCCTGTGTACTATGTGCAGAGTCCTGTGTACTATGTGCAGGGTCTTGTGTGCTATGTGCAGTGTCCTGTGTACTATGTGCAGGGGGGTGTACTATGTGCAGGGTCCTGTGTACTATGTGCAGTGTGTACTATGTGCAGTGTCCTGTGTGCTATGTGCAGTGTCCTGTGTACTATGTGCAGGGTCCTGTGTACTATGTGCAGTGTGTCCTGTGTACTATGTGCAGGGGTCCTGTGTACTATGTGCAGGGTCCTGTGTGCTATGTGCAGTGTCCTGTGTACTCTGTGCAGTGTCCTGTGTACTATGTGCAGGGGTCCTGTGTGCTATGTGCAGGGGGTGTACTATGTGCAGGGTACTGTGTACTATGTGCAGTGTGTGCTATGTGCAGTGTCCTGTGTACTCTGTGCAGTGTCCTGTGTACTATGTGCAGTGTCCTGTGTACTATGTGCAGCATCCTGTGTACTATGTGCAGGGTCCTGTGTGCTATGTGCAGTGTCCTGTGTACTATGTGCAGCATCCTGTGTACTATGTGCAGGGTCCTGTGTACTATGTGCAGGGTCCTGTGTACTATGTGCAGGGTCCTGTGTACTATGTGCAGGGTCCTGTGTACTATGTACAGTGTCCTGTGTGCTATGTACAGTTGTCCTGTGTACTATGTGCAGGTGTCCTGTGTACTATGTGCAGTGTCCTGTGTACTATGTGCAGGGTCCTGTGTACTATGTGCAGTGTGTACTATGTGCAGTGTCCTGTGTACTATGTGCAGGGTCCTGTGTACTATGTGCAGGGTCCTGTGTACTATGTGCAGGGTCCTGTGTACTATGTGCAGGGTCCTGTGTGCTATGTGCAGTGTCCTGTGTACTATGTGTAGTGTCCTGTGTACTATGTGCAGCATCCTGTGTACTATGTGCAGGGTCCTGTGTACTATGTGCAGGGTCCTGTGTACTATGTGCAGGGTCTTGTGTACTATGTGCAGGGTCCTGTGTACTGTGTGCAGGGGGTGTACTATGTGCAGAGTCCTGTGTACTATGTGCAGTGTCCTGTGTACTATGTGCAGTGTCCTGTGTACTATGTGCAGAGTCCTGTGTACTATGTGCAGGGGGTGTGTACTATGTGCAGGGTCCTGTGTACTATGTGCAGGGTCCTGTGTACTATGTGCAGGGTCTTGTGTACTATGTGCAGGGTCCTGTGTACTGTGTGCAGGGGGTGTACTATGTGCAGAGTCCTGTGTACTATGTGCAGTGTCCTGTGTACTATGTGCAGTGTCCTGTGTACTATGTGCAGTGTCCTGTGTACTATGTGCAGTGTGTACTATGTGCAGGGTCCTGTGTACTATGTGCAGTGTCCTGTGTACTATGTGCAGCATCCTGTGTACTATGTGCAGGGTCCTGTGTACTATGTGCAGGGTCCTGTGTACTATGTGCAGGGTCCTGTGTACTATGTGCAGGGTCCTGTGTACTATGTGCAGTGTCCTGTGTGCTATGTACAGTTGTCCTGTGTACTATGTGCAGGTGTCCTGTGTACTATGTGCAGTGTCCTGTGTACTATGTGCAGGGTCCTGTGTACTATGTGCAGGGTCCTGTGTACTATGTGCAGTGTGTACTATGTGCAGTGTCCTGTGTACTATGTGCAGGGTCCTGTGTACTATGTGCAGGGTCCTGTGTACTATGTGCAGGGTCCTGTGTACTATGTGCAGGGTCCTGTGTGCTATGTGCAGTGTCCTGTGTACTATGTGTAGTGTCCTGTGTACTATGTGCAGCATCCTGTGTACTATGTGCAGGGTCCTGTGTACTATGTGCAGGGTCCTGTGTACTATGTGCAGGGTCTTGTGTACTATGTGCAGGGTCCTGTGTACTATGTGCAGGGTGTGTACTATGTGCAGGGTCCTGTGTACTATGTGCAGGGTCCTGTGTACTATGTGCAGTGTCCTGTGTACTATGTGCAGGGTCCTGTGTACTATGTGCAGGGGGTGTACTATGTGCAGGGGTCCTGTGTACTATGTGCAGGGGTCCTGTGTACTATGTGCAGGGGGTGTACTATGTGCAGGGGTCCTGTGTACTATGTGCAGGGGTCCTGTGTACTATGTGCAGGGGTCCTGTGTACTATGTGCAGGGTCCTGTGTACTATGTGCAGGGGTCCTGTGTACTATGTGCAGGGTCCTGTGTACTATGTGCAGGGGTCCTGTGTACTATGTGCAGGGTCCTGTGTACTATGTGCAGAGTCCTGTGTACTATGTGCAGGGTCCTGTGTACTATGTGCAGTGTCCCGTATACTATGTGCAGTGTCCTGAGTACTATGTGCAGTGTCCTGTGTACTATGTGCAGGGTCCTGTGTGCTATGTGCAGGGTCCTGTGTACTATGTGCAGTGTCCTGTGTACTATGTGCAGGGTCCTGTGTACTATGTGCAGGGTCCTGTGTACTATGTGCAGGGTCCTGTGTGCTATGTGAAGGGTCCTGTGTACTATGTGCAGGGTCCTGTGTACTTTGTGCAGTGTCCTGTGTGCTATGTGAAGGGTCCTGTGTACTATGTGCAGGGTCCTGTGTACTTTGTGCAGTGTCCTGTGTGCTATGTGCAGGGTCCTGTGTGCTATGTGCAGGGTCCTGTGTACTTTGTGCAGTGTCCTGTGTGCTATGTGCAGGGTCCTTTGTGCTATGTGCAGGGGTCCTGTGTGCTATGTGCAGAGTCCTGTGTACTATGTGCAGGGTCCTGTGGACTATGTGCAGGGTCCTGTGTACTATGTGCAGGGGGGTGTGCTATGTGCAGGGTCCTGTGTACTATGTGCAGGGGGTGTACTATGTGCAGTGTCCTGTGTGCTATGTGCAGGGTCCTGTGTACTATGTGCAGGGTCCTGTGTACTTTGTGCAGTGTCCTGTGTGCTATGTGCAGTGTCCTGTGTACTATGTGCAGGGTCCTGTGTACTATGTGCAGGGTCCTGTGTGCTATGTGCAGGGTCCTGTGTGCTATGTGCAAGGTCCTGTGTACTATGTGCAGGGTCCTGTGTACTATGTGCAGGGTCCTGTGTACTATGTGCAGGGTCCTGTGTACTATGTGCAGGGGGGTGTGTACTATGTGCAGGGTCCTGTGTACGATGTGCAGGGGGTGTACTATGTGCAGGGTCCTGTGTACTATGTGCAGGGGTCCTGTGTACTATGTGCAGGGGTCCTGTGTACTATGTGCAGGGGTCCTGTGTACTATGTGCAGAGTCCTGTGTGCTATGTGCAGGGTCCTGTGTGCTATGTGCAGGGTCCTGTGTGCTATGTGCAGTGTCCTGTGTACTATGTGCAGTGTCCTGTGTACCATGTGCAGTGTCCTGTGTACTATGTGCAGTGTGTACTATGTGCAGGGTCCTGTGTACTATGTGCAGGGTCCTGTGTACTATGTGCAGGGTCCTGTGTATTATGTGCAGTGTCCTGTGTACTATGTGCAGGGTCCTGTGTACTATGTGCAGTGTCCTGTGTACTATGTGCAGTGTCCTGTGTACTATGTGCAGGGTCCTGTGTACTATGTGCAGTGTCCTGTGTACTATGTGCAGTGTCCTGTGTACTATGTGCAGTGTGTACTATGTGCAGGGGTCCTGTGTACTATGTGCAGGGCCCTGTGTACTATGTGCAGGGTCCTGTGTACTATGTGCAGGGTCCTGTGTACTATGTGCAGTGTCCTGTGTACTATGTGCAGGGTCCTTTGTGCTATGTGCAGGGTCCTGTGTACTATGTGCAGGGTCCTGTGTACTATGTGCAGTGTCCTGTGTACTATGTGCAGTGTGTACTATGTGCAGGGTCCTGTGTACTATGTGCAGTGTCCTGTGTACTATGTGCAGGGGTCCTGTGTACTATGTGCAGGGGTCCTGTGTACTATGTGCAGGGTCCTGTGTACTATGTGCAGGGTCCTGTGTACTATGTGCAGGGTCCTGTGTACTATGTGCAGTGTCCTGTGTGCTATGTGCAGTGTCCTGTGTGCTATGTGCAGGGGTCCTGTGTACTATGTGCAGGGGTCCTGTGTACTATGTGCAGTGTGTACTATGTGCAGTGTCCTGTGTGCTATGTGCAGTGTCCTGTGTACTATGTGCAGTGTCCTGTGTACTATGTGCAGGGTCCTGTGTGCTATGTGCAGGGTCCTGTGTGCTATGTGCAGGGTCCTGTGTGCTATGTGCAGTGTCCTGTGTACTATGTGCAGTGTCCTGTGTGCTATGTGCAGGGTCCTGTGTGCTATGTGCAGGGTCCTGTGTGCTATGTGCAGGGTCCTGTGTGCTATGTGCAGTGTCCTGTGTACTATGTGCAGGGTCCTGTGTACTATTAGCAGGGTCCTGTGTGCTATGTGCAGTGTCCTGTGTACTATGTGCAGGGTCCTGTGTGCTATGTGCAGGGTCCTGTGTGCTATGTGCAGTGTCCTGTGTGCTATGTGCAGGGTCCTGTGTGCTATGTGCAGGGTCCTGTGTGCTATGTGCAGTGTCCTGTGTACTATGTGCAGTGTCCTGTGTGCTATGTGCAGTGTCCTGTGTACTATGTGCAGTGTCCTGTGTACTATGTGCAGTGTCCTGTGTACTATGTGCAGGGTCCTGTGTGCTATGTGCAGGGTCCTGTGTACTATGTGCAGTGTCCTGTGTACTATGTGCAGTGTCCTGTGTAATATGTGCAGGGGGTGTAATATGTGCAGTGTCCTGTGTACTATGTGCAGGGGGTGTACTATGTGCAGGGTCCTGTGTACTATGTGCAGGGTGTGTATAGTGCAGTGTCCTGTGTACTATGAGCAGTCCCCTGTGTACTATGTGCAGTGTCCTGTGTACTATGTGCAGTGTCCTGTGTACTATGTGCAGGGTGTACTATGTGCAGGGTCCTGTGTGCTATGTGCAGGGTCCTGTGTACTATGTGCAGGGTCCTGTGTGCTATGTGCAGGGTCCTGTGTATTATGTGCAGAGTCCTGTGTACTATGTGCAGGGTCTTGTGTGCTATGTGCAGTGTCCTGTGTACTATGTGCAGGGGGGTGTACTATGTGCAGGGTCCTGTGTACTATGTGCAGTGTGTACTATGTGCAGTGTCCTGTGTGCTATGTGCAGTGTCCTGTGTACTATGTGCAGGGTCCTGTGTACTATGTGCAGTGTGTCCTGTGTACTATGTGCAGGGGTCCTGTGTACTATGTGCAGGGTCCTGTGTGCTATGTGCAGTGTCCTGTGTACTATGTGCAGTGTCCTGTGTACTATGTGCAGGGGTCCTGTGTACTATGTGCAGGGTACTGTGTGCTATGTGCAGGGGTCCTGTGTACTATGTGCAGGGTCCTGTGTACTATGTGCTGGGTCCTGTGTGCTATTTGCAGGGTCCTGTGTACTATGTGCAGGGTCCTGTGTACTATGTGCTGGGTCCTGTGTGCTATTTGCAGGGTCCTGTGTACTATGTGCAGTGTCCTGTGTACTATGTGCAGTGTCCTGTGTGCTATGTGCAGTGTCCTGTGTACTATGTGCAGTGTCCTGTGTACTATGTGCAGGGTGTACTATGTGCAGGGTCCTGTGTGCTATGTGCAGGGTCCTGTGTACTATGTGCAGGGTCCTGTGTGCTATGTGCAGGGTCCTGTGTACTATGTGCAGAGTCCTGTGTACTATGTGCAGGGTCTTGTGTGCTATGTGCAGTGTCCTGTGTACTATGTGCAGGGGGTGTACTATGTGCAGTGTGTACTATGTGCAGTGTGTACTATGTGCAGTGTCCTGTGTGCTATGTGCAGTGTCCTGTGTACTATGTGCAGGGTCCTGTGTACTATGTGCAGTGTGTCCTGTGTACTATGTGCAGGGGTCCTGTGTACTATGTGCAGGGTCCTTTGTGCTATGTGCAGTGTCCTGTGTACTATGTGCAGTGTCCTGTGTACTATGTGCAGGGGTCCTGTGTGCTATGTGCAGGGGGTGTACTATGTGCAGGAGGTGTACTATGTGCAGTGTCCTGTGTACTATGTGCAGTGTGTACTATGTGCAGCATCCTGTGTACTATGTGCAGGGTCCTGTGTACTATGTGCAGTGTCCTGTGTACTATGTGCAGGGTCTTGTGTACTATGTGCAGGGTCCTGTGTACTATGTGCAGGGTGTGTACTATGTGCAGGGTCCTGTGTACTATGTGCAGGGTCCTGTGTACTATGTGCAGTGTCCTGTGTACTATGTGCAGGGTCCTGTGTACTATGTGCAGGGGGTGTACTATGTGCAGGGGTCCTGTGTACTATGTGCAGGGGTCCTGTGTACTATGTGCAGGGGGTGTACTATGTGCAGGGGTCCTGTGTACTATGTGCAGGGGTCCTGTGTACTATGTGCAGGGGTCCTGTGTTCTATGTGCAGGGTCCTGTGTACTATGTGCAGTGTCCTGTGTACTATGTGCAGGGTCCTGTGTGCTATGCGCAGAGTCCTGTGTACTATGTGCAGTGTCCTGTGTACTATGTGCAGGGTCCTGTGTACTATGTGCAGGGTCCTGTGTACTATGTGCAGTTTCCTGTGTACTATGTGCAGGGTCCTTTGTGCTATGTGCAGGGTCCTGTGTACTATGTGCAGAGTCCTGTGTACTATGTGCAGGGTCCTGTGTACTATGTGCAGTGTCCTGTATACTATGTGCAGTGTCCTGAGTACTATGTGCAGTGTCCTGTGTACTATGTGCAGGGTCCTGTGTGCTATGTGCAGGGTCCTGTGTACTATGTGCAGTGTCCTGTGTACTATGTGCAGGGTCCTGTGTACTATGTGCAGGGTCCTGTGTACTATGTGCAGGGTCCTGTGTGCTATGTAAAGGGTCCTGTGTACTATGTGCAGGGTCCTGTGTACTTTGTGCAGTGTCCTGTGTGCTATGTGAAGGGTCCTGTGTACTATGTGCAGGGTCCTGTGTACTTTGTGCAGTGTCCTGTGTGCTATGTGCAGGGTCCTGTGTGCTATGTGCAGGGTCCTGTGTACTTTGTGCAGTGTCCTGTGTGCTATGTGCAGGGTCCTTTGTGCTATGTGCAGGGGTCCTGTGTGCTATGTGCAGAGTCCTGTGTACTATGTGCAGGGTCCTGTGGACTATGTGCAGGGTCCTGTGTACTATGTGCAGGGCCCTGTGTACTATGTGCAGAGTCCTGTGTACTATGTGCAGGGGGGTGTGCTATGTGCAGGGTCCTGTGTACTATGTGCAGTGTCCTGTGTGCTATGTGCAGGGGTCCTGTGTACTATGTGCAGTGTCCTGTGTACTATGTGCAGAGTCCTGTGTACTATGTGCAGGGTCCTGTGTACTATGTGCAGGGGTCCTGTGTACTATGTGCAGGGTCCTGTGTGCTATGTGCAGGGGTCCTGTGTACTATGTGCAGGGTCCTGTGTGCTATGTGCAGGGTCCTGTGTGCTATGTGCAGGGTCCTGTGTGCTATGTGCAGTGTCCTGTGTACTATGTGCAGGGTCCTGTGTACTATGTGCAGGGTCCTGTGTACTATGTGCAGGGTCCTGTGTACTTTGTGGAGTGTCCTGTGTGCTATGTGCAGTGTCCTGTGTACTATGTGCAGGGTCCTGTGTACTATGTGCAGGGTCCTGTGTGCTATGTGCAGGGTCCTGTGTGCTATGTGCAAGGTCCTGTGTACTATGTGCAGGGTCCTGTGTACTATGTGCAGGGTCCTGTGTACTATGTGCAGGGTCCTGTGTACTATGTGCAGGGTCTTGTGTACTATGTGCAGGGTCCTGTGTACTATGTGCAGGGTGTGTACTATGTGCAGGGTCCTGTGTACTATGTGCAGGGTCCTGTGTACTATGTGCAGTGTCCTGTGTACTATGTGCAGGGTCCTGTGTACTATGTGCAGGGGGTGTACTATGTGCAGGGGTCCTGTGTACTATGTGCAGGGGTCCTGTGTACTATGTGCAGGGTCCTGTGTACTATGTACAGGGTGTGTACTATGTGCAGGGGGTGTGTGCTATGTGCAGGGGGTGTACTATGTGCAGGGGTCCTGTGTACTATGTGCAGGGGTCCTGTGTACTATGTGCAGGGGTCCTGTGTTCTATGTGCAGGGTCCTGTGTACTATGTGCAGTGTCCTGTGTACTATGTGCAGGGTCCTGTGTGCTATGCGCAGAGTCCTGTGTACTATGTGCAGTGTCCTGTGTACTATGTGCAGGGTCCTGTGTACTATGTGCAGGGTCCTGTGTACTATGTGCAGTTTCCTGTGTACTATGTGCAGGGTCCTGTGTACTATGTGCAGAGTCCTGTGTACTATGTGCAGGGTCCTGTGTACTATGTGCAGTGTCCTGTATACTATGTGCAGTGTCCTGAGTACTATGTGCAGTGTCCTGTGTACTATGTGCAGGGTCCTGTGTGCTATGTGCAGGGTCCTGTGTACTATGTGCAGTGTCCTGTGTACTATGTGCAGGGTCCTGTGTACTATGTGCAGGGTCCTGTGTACTATGTGCAGGGTCCTGTGTGCTATGTGAAGGGTCCTGTGTACTATGTGCAGGGTCCTGTGTACTTTGTGCAGTGTCCTGTGTGCTATGTGAAGGGTCCTGTGTACTATGTGCAGGGTCCTGTGTACTTTGTGCAGTGTCCTGTGTGCTATGTGCAGGGTCCTGTGTGCTATGTGCAGGGTCCTGTGTACTTTGTGCAGTGTCCTATGTGCTATGTGCAGGGTCCTTTGTGCTATGTGCAGGGGTCCTGTGTGCTATGTGCAGAGTCCTGTGTACTATGTGCAGGGTCCTGTGGACTATGTGCAGGGTCCTGTGTACTATGTGCAGGGCCCTGTGTACTATGTGCAGAGTCCTGTGTACTATGTGCAGGGGGGTGTGCTATGTGCAGGGTCCTGTGTACTATGTGCAGTGTCCTGTGTGCTATGTGCAGGGTCCTGTGTACTATGTGCAGGGTCCTGTGTACTTTGTGGAGTGTCCTGTGTGCTATGTGCAGTGTCCTGTGTACTATGTGCAGGGTCCTGTGTACTATGTGCAGGGTCCTGTGTGCTATGTGCAGGGTCCTGTGTGCTATGTGCAAGGTCCTGTGTACTATGTGCAGGGTCCTGTGTACTATGTGCAGGGTCCTGTGTACTATGTGCAGGGGGGTGTGTACTATGTGCAGGGTCCTGTGTACGATGTGCAGGGGGTGTACTATGTGCAGGGTCCTGTGTACTATGTGCAGGGGTCCTGTGTACTATGTGCAGGGGTCCTGTGTACTATGTGCAGGGGTCCTGTGTACTATGTGCAGAGTCCTGTGTGCTATGTGCAGGGTCCTGTGTACTATGTGCAGGGTCCTGTGTACTATGTGCTGTGTCCTGTGTACTATGTGCAGGGTCCTGTGTGCTATGTGCAGGGTCCTGTGTGCTATGTGCAGTGTCCTGTGTACTATGTGCAGTGTCCTGTGTACTATGTGCAGTGTCCTGTGTACTATGTGCAGGGGTCCTGTGTACTATGTGCAGTGTCCTGTGTACTATGTGCAGTGTCCTGTGTACTATGTGCAGGGCCCTGTGTACTATGTGCAGTGTCCTGTGTACTATGTGCAGTGTGTACTATGTGCAGGGTCCTGTGTACTATGTGCAGGGTCCTGTGTATTATGTGCAGTGTCCTGTGTACTATGTGCAGGGTCCTGTGTACTATGTGCAGTGTCCTGTGTACTATGTGCAGTGTCCTGTGTACTATGTGCAGGGTCCTGTGTACTATGTGCAGTGTCCTGTGTACTACGTGCAGTGTCCTGTGTACTATGTGCAGTGTGTACTATGTGCAGGGGTCCTGTGTACTATGTGCAGGGCCCTGTGTACTATGTGCAGGGTCCTGTGTACTATGTGCAGGGTCCTGTGTACTATGTGCAGTGTCCTGTGTACTATGTGCAGGGTCCTTTGTGCTATGTGCAGGGTCCTGTGTACTATGTGCAGGGTCCTGTGTACTATGTGCAGTGTCCTGTGTACTATGTGCAGTGTGTACTATGTGCAGGGTCCTGTGTACTATGTGCAGTGTCCTGTGTACTATGTGCAGGGGTCCTGTGTACTATGTGCAGGGGTCCTGTGTACTATGTGCAGTGTGTACTATGTGCAGGGTCCTGTGTACTATGTGCAGGGTCCTGTGTACTATGTGCAGGGTCCTGTGTACTATGTGCAGTGTCCTGTGTGCTATGTGCAGGGGTCCTGTGTACTATGTGCAGGGGTCCTGTGTACTATGTGCAGTGTGTACTATGTGCAGTGTCCTGTGTGCTATGTGCAGTGTCCTGTGTACTATGTGCAGTGTCCTGTGTACTATGTGCAGGGTCCTGTGTGCTATGTGCAGGGTCCTGTGTGCTATGTGCAGGGTCCTGTGTGCTATGTGCAGTGTCCTGTGTACTATGTGCAGTGTCCTGTGTGCTATGTGCAGGGTCCTGTGTGCTATGTGCAGGGTCCTGTGTACTATGTGCAGTGTCCTGTGTGCTATGTGCAGTGTCCTGTGTACTATGTGCAGTGTCCTGTGTACTATGTGCAGTGTCCTGTGTACTATGTGCAGGGTCCTGTGTACTATGTGCAGTGTCCTGTGTACTATGTGCAGTGTCCTGTGTACTATGTGCAGGGGTCCTGTGTACTATGTGCAGGGTCCTGTGTACTATGTGCAGTGTCCTGTGTACTATGTGCAGGGTCCTGTGTACTATGTGCAGTGTCCTGTGTACTATGTGCAGTGTCCTGTGTACTATGTGCAGGGCCCTGTGTACTATGTGCAGTGTCCTGTGTACTATGTGCAGTGTGTACTATGTGCAGGGTCCTGTGTACTATGTGCAGGGTCCTGTGTATTATGTGCAGTGTCCTGTGTACTATGTGCAGGGTCCTGTGTACTATGTGCAGTGTCCTGTGTACTATGTGCAGTGTCCTGTGTACTATGTGCAGGGTCCTGTGTACTATGTGCAGTGTCCTGTGTACTATGTGCAGTGTCCTGTGTACTATGTGCAGTGTGTACTATGTGCAGGGGTCCTGTGTACTATGTGCAGGGCCCTGTGTACTATGTGCAGGGTCCTGTGTACTATGTGCAGGGTCCTGTGTACTATGTGCAGTGTCCTGTGTACTATGTGCAGGGTCCTTTGTGCTATGTGCAGGGTCCTGTGTACTATGTGCAGGGTCCTGTGTACTATGTGTAGTGTCCTGTGTACTATGTGCAGTGTGTACTATGTGCAGGGTCCTGTGTACTATGTGCAGTGTCCTGTGTACTATGTGCAGGGGTCCTGTGTACTATGTGCAGGGGTCCTGTGTACTATGTGCAGTGTGTACTATGTGCAGGGTCCTGTGTACTATGTGCAGGGTCCTGTGTACTATGTGCAGGGTCCTGTGTACTATGTGCAGGGTCCTGTGTACTATGTGCAGGGTCCTGTGTACTATGTGCAGTGTCCTGTGTGCTATGTGCAGTGTCCTGTGTGCTATGTGCAGGGGTCCTGTGTACTATGTGCAGGGGTCCTGTGTACTATGTGCAGTGTGTACTATGTGCAGTGTCCTGTGTGCTATGTGCAGTGTCCTGTGTACTATGTGCAGTGTCCTGTGTACTATGTGCAGGGTCCTGTGTGCTATGTGCAGGGTCCTGTGTGCTATGTGCAGGGTCCTGTGTGCTATGTGCAGTGTCCTGTGTACTATGTGCAGTGTCCTGTGTGCTATGTGCAGGGTCCTGTGTGCTATGTGCAGGGTCCTGTGTACTATGTGCAGTGTCCTGTGTGCTATGTGCAGTGTCCTGTGTACTATGTGCAGTGTCCTGTGTACTATGTGCAGTGTCCTGTGTACTATGTGCAGGGTCCTGTGTGCTATGTGCAGGGTCCTGTGTGCTATGTGCAGTGTCCTGTGTACTATGTGCAGTGTCCTGTGTACTATGTGCAGGGGGTGTAATATGTGCAGGAGGGTGTAATATGTGCAGGGCGTGTGTACTATGTGCAGTGTCCTGTGTACTATGTGCAGGGTCCTGTGTACTATGTGCAGGGTGTGTATAGTGCAGTGTCCTGTGTACTATGTGCAGGGTCCTGTGTACTATGTGCAGTGTGTAATATGTGCAGGGTCCTGTGTGCTATGTGCAGGGTCCTGTGTGCTATGTGCAGGGTCCTGTGTGCTATGTGCAGGGTGTGTATAGTGCAATGTCCTGTGTACTATGTGCAGGGTCCTGTGTACTATGTGCAGTGTGTACTATGTGCAGGGTCCTGTGTGCTATGTGCAGGGTCCTGTGTACTATGTGCAGGGTGTGTACTATGTGCAGGGTCCTGTGTACTATGTGCAGTGTGTAATATGTGCAGGGTCCTGTGTACTATGTGCAGGGGTCCTGTGTACTATGTGCAGCATCCTGTGTACTATGTGCAGGGTGTGTACTATGTGCAGGGTCCTGTGTACTATGTGCAGTGTGTACTATGTGCAGTGTCCTGTGTGCTATGTGCAGTGTCCTGTGTACTATGTACAGTGTCCTGTGTACTATGTGCATGGTGTGTACTATGTGCAGGGTCCTGTGTACTATGTGCAGGGTCCTGTGTACTCAGTGCAGTGTGTAATATGTGCAGGGTCCTGTGTACTATGTGCAGGGGTCCTGTGTACTATGTGCAGCATCCTGTGTACTATGTGCAGGGTCCTGTGTGCTATGTGCAGTGTCCTGTGTACTATGTGCAGTGTCCTGTGTACTATGTGCAGGGTCCTGTGTGCTATGTGCAGGGTCCTGTGTACTATGTGCAGGGTCCTGTGTGCTATGTGCAGGGTCCTGTGTACTATGTGCAGGGTCCTGTGTGCTATGTGCAGGGGTCCTGTGTACTATGTGCAGGGTCCTGTGTACTATGTGCAGGGTCCTGTGTACTATGTGCAGGGTCCTGTGTACTATGTGTAGTGTCCTGTGTACTATGTGCAGTGTCCTGTGTACTATGTGCAGTGTGTGTACTATGTGCAGTTTCCTGTGTACTATGTGCAGGGTCCTGTGTACTATGTGCAGGGTCCTGTGTGCTATGTGCAGGGTCCTGTATACTATGTGCAGGGGTCCTGTGTACTATGTGCAGGGTCCTGTGTACTATGTGCAGGGTCCTGTGTACTATGTGCAGTGTGTAATATGTGCAGGGTCCTGTGTACTATGTGCAGGGTCCTGTGTACTATGTGCAGGGTCCTGTGTACTATGTGCAGGGTCCTGTGTACTATGTGCAGTGTGTAATATGTGCAGGGTCCTGTGTACTATGTGCAGGGTCCTGTGTACTATGTGCAGGGTCCTGTGTACTATGTGCAGGGTCCTGTGTACTATGTGCAGGGGTCCTGTGTACTATGTGCAGTGTGTAATATGTGCAGGGTCCTGTGTACTATGTGCAGGGTCCTGTGTACTATGTGCAGGGTGTGTACTATGTGCAGGGTGTGTACTATGTGCAGGGTCCTGTGTACTATGTGCAGTGTGTAATATGTGCAGGGTCCTGTGTACTATGTGCAGGGGTCCTGTGTACTATGTGCAGGGGTCCTGTGTACTATGTGCAGTGTGTAATATGTGCAGGGTCCTGTGTACTATGTGCAGGGTCCTGTGTACTATGTGCAGGGGTCCTGTGTACTATGTGCAGTGTGTAATATGTGCAGGGTCCTGTGTACTATGTGCAGGGTCCTGTGTACTATGTGCAGGGGTCCTGTGTACTATGTGCAGTGTGTAATATGTGCAGGGTCCTGTGTACTATGTGCAGTGTCCTGTGTAGTATGTGCAGGGTCCTGTGTAGTATGTGCAGGGGTCCTGTGTACTATGTGCAGTGTGTAATATGTGCAGGGCCCTGTGTACTATGTGCAGTGTCCTGTGTAGTATGTGCAGGGGTCCTGTGTACTATGTGCAGTGTGTAATATGTGCAGGGCCCTGTGTACTATGTGCAGTGTCCTGTGTAGTATGTGCAGGGTCCTGTGTACTATGTGCAGGGTCCTGTGTACTATGTGCAGTGTGTAATATGTGCAGGGTCCTGTGTACTATGTGCAGTGTCCTGTGTACTATGTGCAGGGTGTGTACTATGTGCAGGGTGTGTACTATGTGCAGTGTCCTGTGTACTATGTGCAGGGGTCCTGTGTACTATGTGCAGGGTCCTGTGTACTATGTGCAGGGTGTGTACTATGTGCAGGGTGTGTACTATGTGCAGGGTCCTGTGTACTATGTGCAGTGTGTAATATGTGCAGGGTCCTGTGTACTATGTGCAGGGGTCCTGTGTACTATGTGCAGGGGTCCTGTGTACTATGTGCAGTGTGTAATATGTGCAGGGTCCTGTGTACTATGTGCAGGGTCCTGTGTACTATGTGCAGGGGTCCTGTGTACTATGTGCAGTGTGTAATATGTGCAGGGTCCTGTGTACTATGTGCAGGGGTCCTGTGTACTATGTGCAGGGTCCTGTGTACTATGTGCAGGGTCCTGTGTACTATGTGCAGGGGTCCTGTGTACTATGTGCAGTGTGTAATATGTGCAGGGTCCTGTGTACTATGTGCAGGGTCCTGTGTACTATGTGCAGGGGTCCTGTGTACTATGTGCAGTGTGTAATATGTGCAGGGTCCTGTGTACTATGTGCAGGGTCCTGTGTACTATGTGCAGTGTCCTGTGTACTATGTGCAGGGTGTGTACTATGTGCAGGGTGTGTACTATGTGCAGGGTCCTGTGTACTATGTGCAGTGTGTACTATGTGCAGTGTCCTGTGTACTATGTGCAGTTTCCTGTGTACTATGTGTAGAGTCCTGTGTGCTATGTGCAGGGTCCTGTGTGCTATGTGCAGGGTCCTGTGTGCTATGTGCAGGGTCCTGTGTACTATGTGCAGGGTCCTGTGTACTATGTGCAGGGTCTTGAGTACTATGTGCAGGGTCTTGTGTACTATGTGCAGGGTCCTGTGTGCTATGAGCAGGGGTCCTGTGTACTATGTGCAGGGTCCTGTGTACTATGTGCAGGGTCCTGTGTACTATGTGCAGTGTCCTGTGTGCTATGTGCAGGGTCCTGTGTGCTTTGTGCAGGGGTCCTGTGTACTATGTGCAGGGCCCTGTGTACTATGTGCAGGGGTCCTGTGTACTATGTGCAGGGTCCTGTGTACTATGTGCAGTGTCCTGTGTACTATGTGCAGGGGGTGTGTACTATGTGCAGGGTCCTGTGTACTATGTGCAGGGTCCTGTGTACTATGTGCAGTGTCCTGTGTACTATGTGCAGGGGTCCTGTGTACTATGTGCAGTGTCCTGTGTACTATGTGCAGGGTCCTGTGTACTATGTGCAGGGTCCTGTGTACTATGTGCAGTGTCCTGTGTATTATGTGCAATGTCCTGTGTACTATGTGCAGGGGTCCTGTGTACTATGTGCAGGGTGTACTATGTGCAGTGTCCTGTGTACTATGTGCAGGGTCCTGTGTGCTATGTGCAGGGTTCTGTGTGCTATGTGCAGGGGTCCTGTGTAGTATGTGCAGGGTGTGTACTATGTGCAGGGTCCTGTGTACTATGTGCAGCGTCCTGTGTGCTATGTGCAGGGGTCCTGTGTACTATGTGCAGTGTCCTGTGTACTATGTGCAGGGTCCTGTGTGCTATGTGCAGGGTCCTGTGTGCTATGTGCAGTGTCCTGTGTACTATGTGCAGTGTCCTGTCTACTATGTGCAGTGTCCTGTGTACTATGTGCAGTGTCCTGTGTACTATGTGCAGGGGTCCTGTGTACTATGTGCAGGGTGTGTGCTATGTGCAGGGTCCTGTGTACTATGTGCAGGGTCCTGTGTGCTATGAGCAGGGGTCCTGTGTGCTATGAGCAGGGGTCCTGTGTACTATGTGCAGGGTCCTGTGTACTATGTGCAGGGTCCTGTGTGCTATGTGCAGGGTTCTGTGTGCTATGTGCAGGGGTCCTGTGTAGTATGTGCAGGGTGTGTACTATGTGCAGGGTCCTGTGTACTATGTGCAGCGTCCTGTGTGCTATGTGCAGGGGTCCTGTGTACTATGTGCAGTGTCCTGTGTACTATGTGCAGGGTCCTGTGTGCTATGTGCAGGGTCCTGTGTGCTATGTGCAGTGTCCTGTGTACTATGTGCAGTGTCCTGTCTACTATGTGCAGTGTCCTGTGTACTATGTGCAGTGTCCTGTGTACTATGTGCAGGGGTCCTGTGTACTATGTGCAGGGTGTGTGCTATGTGCAGGGTCCTGTGTACTATGTGCAGGGTCCTGTGTGCTATGAGCAGGGGTCCTGTGTGCTATGAGCAGGGGTCCTGTGTACTATGTGCAGGGTCCTGTGTACTATGTGCAGGGTCCTGTGTGCTATGTGCAGGGTCCTGTGTGCTATGTGCAGGGTCCTGTGTACTATGTGCAGTGTCCTGTGTACTATGTGCAGGGTGTGTACTATGCGCAGAGTCCTGTGTACTATGTGCAGGGTCCTGTGTGCTATGTGCAGGGGTCCTGTGTACTATGTGCAGGGTCCTGTGTGCTATGTGCAGGGTCCTGTGTACTATGTGCAGGGTATTGTGTACTATGTGCAGGGGTCCTGTGTACTATGTGCAGGGTCCTGTGTACTATGTGCAGGGTCCTGTGTACTATGTGCAGGGTGTGCTATGTGCAGGGTCCTGTGTAGTATGTGCATTGTCCTGTGTACTATGTGCAGTGTGTAATATGTGCAGTGTCCTGTGTACTATGTGCAGTGTCCTGTGTACTATGTGCAGGGTCCTGTGTACTATGTGCAGTGTCCTGTGTATTATGTGCAGTGTGTACTATGTGCAGGGTCCTGTGTACTATGTGCAGGGTCCTGTGTGCTATGTGCAGGGGTCCTGTGTACTATGTGCAGGGGTCCTGTGTACTATGTGCAGGGGTCCTGTGTACTATGTGCAGGGTGTGTGCTATGTGCAGGGTCCTGTGTACTATGTGCAGGGTCCTGTGTGCTATGAGCAGGGGTCCTGTGTGCTATGAGCAGGGGTCCTGTGTACTATGTGCAGGGTCCTGTGTACTATGTGCAGGGTCCTGTGTGCTATGTGCAGGGTCCTGTGTGCTATGTGCAGGGTCCTGTGTACTATGTGCAGTGTCCTGTGTACTATGTGCAGGGTACTGTGTGCTATGTGCAGGGGTCCTGTGTACTATGTGCAGGGTACTGTGTGCTATGTGCAGGGTCCTGTGTACTATGTGCAGGGTATTTTGTACTATGTGCAGGGGTCCTGTGTACTATGTGCAGGGTCCTGTGTACTATGTGCAGGGTCCTGTGTACTATGTGCAGGGTATTGTGTACTATGTGCAGGGGTCCTGTATACTATGTACAGGGTCCTGTGTACTATGTGCAGTGTGTGTACTATGTGCAGGGTCCTGTGTACTATGTGCAGGGTCCTGTGTACTATGTGCAGTGTGTGTACTATGTGCAGGGTCCTGTGTGCTATGTGCAGTGTCCTGTGTAATATGTGCAGGGTCCTGTGTACTATGTGCAGTGTCCTGTGTAATATGTGCAGTTTCCTGTGTACTATGTGCAGGGTCCTGTGTACTATGTGCAGGGGGTGTGTACTATGTGCAGGGGTCCTGTGTACTATGTGCAGTGTGTGTACTATGTGCAGGGTCCTGTGTGCTATGTGCAGTGTCCTGTGTAATATGTGCAGGGTCCTGTGTACTATGTGCAGTGTCCTGTGTAATATGTGCAGTTTCCTGTGTACTATGTGCAGGGTCCTGTGTACTATGTGCAGGGGGTGTGTACTATGTGCAGGGGTCCTGTGTACTATGTGCAGTGTCCTGTGTACTATGTGCAGTGTCCTGTGTACTATGTGCAGGGTCCTGTGTGCTATGTGCAGGGTCCTGTGTACTATGTGCAGGGTCCTGTGTACTATGTGCAGGGTCCTGTGTACTATGTGCAGGGTCCTGTGTACTATGTGCAGTTTCCTGTGTACTATGTGCAGTGTCCTGTGTACTATGTGCAGTGTCCTGTGTACTATGTGCAGGGTCCTGTATACCATGTGCAGTGTCCTGTGTACTATGTGCAGGGTCCTGTGTACTATGTGCAGGGTCCTGTGTACTATGTGCAGGGTCCTGTGTACTATGTGCAGGGGTCCTGTGTACTATGTGCAGTGTGTATTATGTGCAGGGTCCTGTGTACTATGTGCAGGGTCCTGTGTACTATGTGCAGTGTGTACTATGTGCAGTGTCCTGTGTACTATGTGCAGGGTCCTGTGTACTATGTGCAGGGTCCTGTGTACTATGTGCAGGGTGTGTACTATGTGCAGGGTGTGTACTATGTGCAGGGTCCTGTGTACTATGTGCAGTGTGTAATATGTGCAGGGTCCTGTGTACTATGTGCAGGGGTCCTGTGTACTATGTGCAGTTTCCTGTGTACTATGTGTAGAGTCCTGTGTGCTATGTGCAGTGTCCTGTGTACTATGTGCAGGGTCTTGAGTACTATGTGCAGGGTCTTGTGTACTATGTGCAGGGTCCTGTGTGCTATGAGCAGGGGTCCTGTGTACTATGTGCAGGGTCCTGTGTACTATGTGCAGGGTCCTGTGTACTATGTGCAGGGTCCTGTGTACTATGTGCAGTGTCCTGTGTGCTATGTGCAGGGTCCTGTGTACTATGTGCAGTGTGTACTATGTGCAGTGTCCTGTGTACTATGTGCAGGGTCCTGTGTACTATGTGCAGTGTCCTGTGTACTATGTGCAGGGTCCTGTGTACTATGTGCAGGGTCCTGTGTACTATGTGCAGGGTCCTGTGTACTATGTGCAGTGTGTACTATGTGCAGTGTCCTGTGTACTATGTGCAGTGTCCTGTGTACTATGTGCAGGGGTCCTGTGTACTATGTGCAGGGTGTACTATGTGCAGTGTCCTGTGTACTATGTGCAGGGGGTGTATACTATGTGCAGGGCCCTGTGTGCTATGTGCAGTGTCCTGTGTACTATGTGCAGGGTCCTGTGTACTATGTGCAGGGGTCCTGTGTACTATGTGCAGGGTCCTGTGTACTATGTTCAGTGTGTACTATGTGCAGGGTCCTGTGTGCTATGTGCAGTGTCCTGTGTACTATGTGCAGTGTATACTATGTGCAGGGTCCTGTGTACTATGTGCAGGGTCCTGTGTACTATGTGCAGTGTCCTGTGTACTATGTGCAGGGGTCCTGTGTACTATGTGCAGTGTCCTGTGTACTATGTGCAGGGTCCTGTGTACTATGTGCAGGGTCCTGTGTACTATGTGCAGTGTCCTGTGTATTATGTGCAATGTCCTGTGTACTATGTGCAGGGGTCCTGTGTACTATGTGCAGGGTGTACTATGTGCAGTGTCCTGTGTACTATGTGCAGGGTCCTGTGTGCTATGTGCAGGGTCCTGTGTGCTATGTGCAGGGGTCCTGTGTAGTATGTGCAGGGTCCTGTGTGCTATGTGCAGCATCCTGTGTGCTATGTGCAGTGTGTACTATGTGCAGGGTCCTGTGTACTATGAGCAGTGTCCTGTGTACTATGTGCAGGGGTCCTGTGTGCTATGCGCAGGGGTCCTGTGTGCTATGTGCAGGGTCCTGTGTGCTATGTGCAGGGTCCTGTGTGCTATGTGCAGTGTCCTGTGTACCATGTGCAGTGTCCTGTCTACTATGTGCAGTGTCCTGTGTACTATGTGCAGTGTCCTGTGTACTATGTGCAGGGGTCCTGTGTACTATGTGCAGGGTGTGTGCTATGTGCAGGGTCCTGTGTACTATGTGCAGGGTCCTGTGTGCTATGAGCAGGGGTCCTGTGTGCTATGAGCAGGGGTCCTGTGTACTATGTGCAGGGTCCTGTGTACTATGTGCAGGGTCCTGTGTGCTATGTGCAGGGTCCTGTGTGCTATGTGCAGGGTCCTGTGTACTATGTGCAGTGTCCTGTGTACTATGTGCAGGGTGTGTACTATGTGCAGAGTCCTGTGTACTATGTGCAGGGTCCTGTGTGCTATGTGCAGGGGTCCTGTGTACTATGTGCAGGGTCCTGTGTGCTATGTGCAGGGTCCTGTGTACTATGTGCAGGGTGTTGTGTACTATGTGCAGGGGTCCTGTGTACTATGTGCAGGGTCCTGTGTACTATGTGCAGGGTCCTGTGTACTATGTGCAGGGTCCTGTGTACTATGTGCAGGGTATTGTGTACTATGTGCAGGGGTCCTGTATACTATGTGCAGGGTCCTGTGTACTATGTGCAGGGTCCTGTGTACTATGTGCAGTGTCTTGTGTACTTTGTGCAGTGTCCTGTGTACTATGTGCAGGGTCCTGTGTACTATGTGCAGTGTCCTGTGTACTATGTGCAGTGTCCTGTGTACTATGTGCAGTGTCCTGTGTGCTATGTGCAGGGTCCTGTGTGCTATGTGCAGGGGTCCTGTGTACTATGTGCAGGGTCCTGTGTACTATGTGCAGGGTCCTGTGTACTATGTGCAGGGTCCTGTGTGCTATGTGCAGGGTCCTGTGTACTATGTGCAGGGTCCTGTGTACTATGTGCAGTGTCCTGTGTACTTTGTGCAGTGTGTACTATGTGCAGGGTCCTGTGTGCTATGTGCAGGGTCCTGTGTACTATGTGCAGGGTCCTGTGTACTATGTGCAGTGTCCTGTGTACTATGTGCAGTGTGTACTATGTGCAGGGTCCTGTGTGCTATGTGCAGGGTCCTGTGTACTATGTGCAGGGTCCTGTGTACTATGTGCAGTGTCCTGTGTACTATGTGCAGTGTCCTGTGTACTATGTGCAGGGTCTTGTGTACTATATGCAGGGTGTGTACTATGTGCAGGGTCCTGTGTACTATGTGCAGGGTCCTGTGTACTATGTGCAGTGTCCTGTGTGCTATGTGCAGGGGGGGTGTACTATGTGCAGTGTGTGTACTATGTGCAGGGTCCTGTTTACTATGTGCAGGGTCCTGTGTACTATGTGCAGTGTGTGTACTATGTGCAGGGTCCTGTGTGCTATGTGCAGGGTCATGTGTACTATGTGCAGGGTCCTGTGTGCTATGTGCAGGGTGTACTATGTGTAGTGTCCTGTGTACTATGTGCAGAGTCCTGTGTACTATGTGCAGGGTCCTGTGTACTATGTGCAGGGGTCCTGTGTACTATGTGCAGTGTCCTGTGTACTATGTGCAGGGTCCTGTGTACTATGTGCAGGGTCCTGTGTGCTATGTGCAGGGGGGGTGTACTATGTGCAGTGTGTGTACTATGTGCAGTGTGTGTACTATGTGCAGTGTCCTGTGTACTATGTGCAGGGTCCTGTGTACTATGTGCAGTGTCCTGTGTGCAGGGGGGGTGTACTATGTGCAGGGTCCTGTGTACTATGTGCAGGGTCCTGTGTACTATGTGCAGGGTCCTGTGTACTATGTGCAGTGTCCTGTGTGCTATGTGCAGGGGGGGTGTACTATGTGCAGTGTGTGTACTATGTGCAGTGTGTGTACTATGTGCAGTGTCCTGTGTACTATGTGCAGTGTCCTGTGTACTATGTGCAGTTTCCTGTGTGCTATGTGCAGTGTCCTGTGTACTATGTGCAGGGTCCTGTGTACTATGTGCAGTTTCCTGTGTACTATGTGCAGGGTCCTGTGTACTATGTGCAGGGTCCTGTGTACTATGTGCAGTTTCCTGTGTACTATGTGCAGGGTCCTGTGTACTATGTGCAGGGTCCTGTGTACTATGTGCAGGGTCCTGTGTACTATGTGCAGGGTCCTGTGTACTATGTGCAGTTTCCTGTGTACTATGTGCAGGGTCCTGTGTACTATGCGCAGGGTCCTGTGTACTATGTGCAGGGTCCTGTGTACTATGTGCAGGGTCCTGTGTACTATGTGCAGTGTCCTGTGTGCTATGTGCAGGGGTCCTGTGTACTATGTGCAGGGTCCTGTGTGCTATGTGCAGGGTCCTTAGGATGTCTGGTGCTCGTTCCTCATGAATCTTGCCCCCCTGCACTTCTGACCCCTGTACTGGAAACAAAGGTTTTAGACATTATGCAAATGAGCCTGAGGGGCTCCAGGGTCCATTGACATCTGTACAATTTGTACAATTTTTTAAACCTCTCAGCCAATGTCCGGGGCTGACGCTCCAGGGAAGGCGCTGGGTGCAGAACAAGCCGTCACCTCTGACCCCTGACCCCTCATTCTTCTCATTGGGTGAAGGAGAAGGAACTTGTTTACTTGTCTCCGGAATCTTGTGAAACCAGAAGACCCGGAGCTATTAATCAGTAGTTACCCAGATCATGTGCCCCAGGGGGGGTACAAGGGTCAGCAGCTATGAGGGGTCCCGGGACACACTCTAGTGGACCACGGGGCCGCGGGGGGGCCACAGGACCAGGGGGCCTGCGGGGGGGGCCACAGATCCAGGGGGCTGCGGGGGGCCACAGGACCAGGGGGCCTGCGGGGGGGGGGCCACAGTTCCAGGGGGCTGCGGGGGAGCAACAGGAACTGGACTGCGGGGGCCTAAAGGACCAGAGGGCTGCGGAGGGCCACAGAACCAGGGGGCTGCGGGGGGCTACAGGACCAGGGGGCTGCAGAGGCTACAGAACCAGGACTAGAGGGCTCATTATCAGTATATACTATATACAGCATTGCCCCGGCCCCCTGTGGGGTATTATGCGGGGTATTATTAGGATTGTCCCCCCCTCATTATCAGTATATACTATATACAGCACTGCCCCCGCCCCCTGTGGGGTATTATGGGGGGTATTAGGATTGTTCCCCCCTCATTATCAGTATATACTATATACAGCACTGCCCCCGCCCCCTGTGGGGTATTATGGGGGGTATTAGGATTGTCCCCCCCTCATTATCAGTATATACTATATACAGCACTGCCCCCGCCCCCTGTGGGGTATTATGGGGGGTATTAGGATTGTTCCCCCCTCATTATCAGTATATACTATATACAGCACTGCCCCCGCCCCCTGTGGGGTATTATGGGGGGTATTAGGATTGTTCCCCCCTCATTATCAGTATATACTATATACAGCACTGCCCCGGCCCCCTGTGGGGCATGATGGGGGGTATTAGGATTGTCCCCCCCTCATTATCAGTATATACTATATACAGCACTGCCCCCGCCCCCTGTGGGGTATTATGGGGGGTATTAGGATTGTCCCCCCCTCATTATCAGTATATACTATATACAGCACTGCCCCCGCCCCCTGTGGGGTATTATGCGGGGTATTATTAGGATTGTCCCCCCCTCATTATCAGTATATACTATATACAGCACTGCCCCCGCCCCCTGTGGGGTATTATGGGGGGTATTAGGATTGTTCCCCCCTCATTATCAGTATATACTATATACAGCACTGCCCCCGCCCCCTGTGGGGTATTATGGGGGGTATTAGGATTGTCCCCCCCTCATTATCAGTATATACTATATACAGCACTGCCCCCGCCCCCTGTGGGGTATTATGGGGGGTATTAGGATTGTTCCCCCCTCATTATCAGTATATACTATATACAGCACTGCCCCCGCCCCCTGTGGGGTATTATGGGGGGTATTAGGATTGTTCCCCCCTCATTATCAGTATATACTATATACAGCACTGCCCCCGCCCCCTGTGGGGTATTATGGGGGGTATTAGGATTGTTCCCCCCTCATTATCAGTATATACTATATACAGCACTGCCCCCGCCCCCTGTGGGGTATTATGGGGGGTATTAGGATTGTTCCCCCCTCATTATCAGTATATACTATATACAGCACTGCCCCCGCCCCCTGTGGGGTATTATGGGGGGTATTAGGATTGTTCCCCCCTCATTATCAGTATATACTATATACAGCACTGCCCCCGCCCCCTGTGGGATATTATGATTGTCTCCCCCTCATTATCAGTATATACTATATACAGCACTGCCCCCGCCCCCTGTGGGATATTATGATTGTCTCCCCCTCATTATCAGTATATACTATATACAGCACTGCCCCGGCCCCCTGTGGGGTATGATGGGGGGTATTAGGATTGTCCCCTCCTCATTATCAGTATATACTATATACAGCACTGCCCCCGCCCCCTGTGGGGTATTATGGGGGGTATTAGGATTGTTCCCCCCTCATTATCAGTATATACTATATACAGCACTGCCCCCGCCCCCTGTGGGGGATGGATCATGGACATCAGACGAGGTCCTGGAGGTCTCCTGTTATTGTTGCCCTATTGCCCCCATTGTGGTGCTGATAGCTCAGGCTTGTTGGGATACAGCAACAGCACGCAGGGAGGGAGGGGGGATCCGAGCAGAACCCCCGGACCCCCTGCACACATCATCATGAGAGCCGGAGCTCCCAGAGCCTTTGTGTCTTGTGTGACGAGCCTCGGGCATGACCTGGGGTTGGGAGGACGGGCCTCGGGCAGGACCTGGGGTTGGGAGTACGGGCCTCGGGCAGGACCTGGGGTTGGGAGGACGGGCCCCGGGCAGGACCTGGGGTTGGGAGGACGGGCCCCGGGCAGGACCTGGGGTTGGGAGGACGGGCCCCGGGCAGGACCTGGGGTTGGGAGGACGGGCCCCGTGCAGGACCTGGGGTTGGGAGGACGGGCCCCGTGCAGGACCTGGGGTTGGGAGGACGGGCCCCGGGTAGGACCTGGGGTTGGGAGGACGGGCCCCGGGTAGGACCTGGGGTTGGGAGGACGGGCCCCGGGCAGGACCTGGGGTTGGGAGGACGGGTCCCGGGCAGGACCTGGGGTTGGGAGGACGGGTCCCGGGCAGGACCTGGAGTTGGGAGGAGGGGTCCCGGGCAGGACCTGGGGTTGGGAGGACGGGCCCCGGGTAGGACCTGGGGTTGGGAGGACGGGCCCCGGGCAGGACCTGGGGTTGGGAGGAGGGGTCCCGGGCAGGACCTGGGGTTGGGAGGAGGGGTCCCGGGCAGGACCTGGGGTTGGGAGGAGGGGTCCCGGGCAGGACCTGTGATTTGGAGGAGGGGTCCCGGGCAGCACTTGGGGTTGGGAGGACGGGTCCCGGGCAGGACCTGGGGTTGGGAGGACGGTCCCGGGCAGGACCTGGGGTTGGGAGGACTGGCCTCGGGCAGGACCTGGGGTTGGGAGGACGGGCCCTGGGCAGGACCTGGAGTTGGGAGGACGGGCCCCGGGTAGGACCTGGGGTTGGGAGGACGGGCCCCGGGCAGGACCTGGGGTTGGGAGGACGGGCCCCGGGCAGGACCTGGGGTTGGGAGGACGGGCCTCGGGCAGGACCTGGCGTTGGGAGGACGGGCCCCGGGCAGGACCTGGGGTTGGGAGGACGGGCCCCGGGCAGGACCTGGGGTTGGGAGGACGGGCCCCGGGCAGGACCTGGGGTTGGGAGGAGGGGTCCCGGGCAGGACCTGGGGTTGGGAGGAGGGGTCCCGGGCAGGACCTGGGGTTGGGAGGAGGGGTCCCGGGCAGGACCTGTGATTTGGAGGAGGGGTCCCGGGCAGGACCTGGGGTTGGGAGGAGGGGTCCCGGGCAGGACCTGGGGTTGGGAGGAGGGGTCCCGGGCAGGACCTGGGGTTGGGAGGAGGGGTCCCGGGCAGGACCTGGGGTTGGGAGGAGGGGTCCCGGGCAGGACCTGGAGTTGGGAGGACGGGCCCCGGGTAGGACCTGGGGTTGGGAGGACGGGCCCCGGGCAGGACCTGGGGTTGGGAGGACGGGCCTCGGGCAGGACCTGGGGTTGGGAGGAGGGGTCCCAGGCAGGACCTGGGGTTGGGAGGAGGGGTCCCGGGCAGGACCTGGGGTTGGGAGGAGGGGTCCCGGGCAGGACCTGGGGTTGGGAGGAGGGGCCCCGGGTAGGACCTGGGGTTGGGAGGACGGGCCCCGGGCAGGACCTGGGGTTGGGAGGAGGGGTCCCGGGCAGGACCTGGGGTTGGGAGGAGGGGTCCCGGGCAGGACCTGGGGTTGGGAGGAGGGGTCCCGGGCAGGACCTGGGGTTGGGAGGAGGGGCCCCGGGTAGGACCTGGGGTTGGGAGGACGGGCCCCGGGCAGGACCTGGGGTTGGGAGGAGGGGTCCCGGGCAGGACCTGGGGTTGGGAGGAGGGGTCCTGGGCAGGACCTGGGGTTGGGAGGAGGGGTCCCGGGCAGGACCTGGGGTTGGGAGGACGGGTCCCGGGCAGGACCTGGGGTTGGGAGGAGGGGTCCCGGGCAGGACCTGGGGTTGGGAGGACGGGTCCCGGGCAGGACCTGGGGTTGGGAGGAGGGGTCCTGGGCAGGACCTGTGATTGGGAGGAGGGGTCCCGGGCAGGACCTGGGGTTGGGAGGAGGGGTCCCGGGGCAGGACCTGGGGTTGGGAGGACGGGTCCTGCTTGTCCTTGCCCCGGGCGGTCACATGACTGCACGTTACATCCCCCATCGTTGCCGCACGACGCAGGTTACTCTGATATAACACAGAATTTAGAGGATTTTGTTGCTGCAGGAAACATTGAGAAGAGCCCGGTGCTATTAACCCCATAGTGCCTGCACCTCATTACAAGCGGCTATAGAAGGGGCTGCCATGGGTGGGCTCAGGGCCCTGGGGGTGGGGGGTCCTGTGCGGCTCTCACTGTGCAGGATCCGGAGGTTTATTACTAAACAGAACCGTTCTGTATATTGTCTGCGCAGATTATTACCCAGAGTGCACTGCTCACGTTGTACCGCGTGGGGTGAGATTACATCATCGTATGTTACATGCGCCATTCTTTATTGTATTCTCTCGCTTTCACCTCGTCCTGATACTTTCTGATATTGAGTATCTGTACAGGACTTCCCTCCTCTCTGATGCGTTGCTGACGTCACTCATTGTAAGGTCACGTGTTCCCGTCTATTTCCCGTAATGATGGCGCGCGGCTGTTACTATTCCGCCCATAAAACATCTCCTGTAATAGCAGACCTCCCAACTTTTCCAGATGAGAAAGAGGGACTCATTTTTCCCTGTAAGCCACGCCCTAGTCACGCCCCCTAACCTCACCCTGGCCACGCCCCAAATCTGCTGAGGTTCAGTCGGCAGTCAGGGAGTCCTTGCACAGCACCTCAGGATGAGGAGGTCAGTAATAAGCACCAATGATTCTGATGGTAGATGTCCTCTAACCCCTTGCTGCAGCAGCCGGTGTATGATGCATAGTGCAGCAAACACCTACGATCAGTGCCAAAGCTGCTGATGGCATGTAACAGCTGGGGTGCATGATGTCATCATGGAGCAATGGGCGTCTTTAGACTGAAGAGCTGTAATTTCTGAAGATCTGTTACAATGTGCCAGTTGCCACTGTAGTATAGCAGAATATGGTAGGATCAACCAGTCAACCTAAAGTGTAAGTGCCATAGGGGTCTAAAAAATTGATATAAATCATAAAACATGTTCAGTATCGCCACCTCTTAGTAGTCCCGATCTATCAATATTAAAAACTGGTTATTCCCGTCGGTGAACCCTGTAATGGAGAATAGCGCCCAAATGTTTCTGTCAGGGTCGTAATCGACAATTAACCGGTCCAGTCAGTCACCTCCAAATTAGATAGAGCAAGTGTGCACGATTTCAAGATAAAATCTGAGATAAGATTATTCAGGTTTTAATCTTAAGCAAGCTCTGCACTCTAGCTTTCATGACAGCAAGATTGCCTTTATTTCCGTGTTTGTAGCTTTTATACAGAAGAGAGAAAGGTGTGGTTATGTGTCATACAGCATCATAATAGGGAAGGGTTAAGCAAATGTGTCTAGCATCCGATGTGCCCTGGTTGGTCAGTTCCAGTATCTGGACAGATAATGTCCTGGGCATTGAGTTTCGATATGAGGGATGAAGCCTTCTTGGAATCAGGAATGTTGTTCTCTTCCTGGATATAGGGCGTTGGCTGTGTGGATGCCGGCGCCATCTTAAGTAACATATCTGAGCATATTGCTGAGGAGGAAAAACTTTAGTATTTGCCAGCTATATAAAAGTATAAAAATATAAAACTAGAAGCTCATATACAAATATTCCCCTTCATGTACAAAACTATAAAACTATAGGCTCATGTACAGATATTCCCCTTCACAATCCCCCCTAAATACTAAATTTTTCCTCTAATGTACCTTCGAGGTTGTCCATGAGTGGGGATAGGTCGGGGTGGGGTTTCTTCACAAACTTCGGGCAAGACCTGCCCTTTCAGCAAGACCTCACCTCCCGCTTGCACTATGCTAGCTTACACTCATGGAGCCCTCCCATCTTTCCCTAAATTAGTTCTCCCCTGTATGGGGGTTCAGGCGATCGTGATTCGACTAGGGGCATATCAGTTAATTTTTCTTCTTCCGTTCCCATCAGGGCCTCCATTTCCTGGGCCATCAAAATATTGGACTTCATTTCGGCAATACGCCTGATCAAAGACTTGTAAACCGGGATGCAACAACAAAGAAGGAAAAGGCAAAGGATAAACATTCCCAGCAGAACTACACCTATTTGTTGGAAAAACGTTTTCCATCCTCCAGTCCAGTTTAGTGGCCAATCAGCCCAGGAGGTATCTACTCCTGAATTTCTCTTCATCTCTAAGGCCAAATCTTTGAGGCTGTTCAGTGCTGCCGTGATTTTGCCATCAGCACCACTATTCTGGGGGATATAAGTGCAACACTCTTCTCCTATCATCCCACAGACTCCTCCTCTTTCAGCTAGAATCATGTCAAGGGTCATTCTATTTTGGAGAGTCATTCGAGTATTAGGGCCTAGTTCTTCGACTATACCTGTGAGGGCCTCAATGCTGTAATTTACAAATCTCTGTTCGTTATAATAGATGTAATTGATCCAATCCACATTTTTGTTGATCTGAATTTGAGGAATGATAGAGGCAAATCCTGCAGCAATTTGGTCTTGGGCTTTGTATCTATTAGGGACCCCCCTTGGGACTCCTATAGAATCAATATAAACTTCAGGGTCTTCCTTATATCCTTTAAGGGACTCAATGGCTCTTTTTGGCCTTTCATCTTTTATTTTGGGGTCCCAAGGTAATATTTTGAAGGGGAGAACGAGTTTAACTAGAGTACATTGTCCTCTCCAGGAGGAGGGCAGCTTACTTCTCAATCTACCATTACCACATAACCAGTAGCAGTCCATTAGAATACCGGTGTGATTGGTCAATAGGTCACGGTCTACAGTAGAGTTTTCTACACAAAATCCATCTGCAAATATCCCCAAAGAGATCCCTGATCGGTCATTATTGTTGAAACAAGTATAATTGGCCGGAAGTACATATATTTCTCCTGGGGGCCTTATTTTGGGTTTTCTGGTGACAAGCGGCTGATATTGAGGACACTTAGTATCTGCCCCCCCTTTTAGTAGAGTCATAAGGCACTTCACTAATGAATCATTCTGTGGTATAGGGAAAGGGGTAGTACTCAAGTGAGGATTGGCAGCAGCCCAGGCTACACATCCTACTGTCATGTTACTGGCTCTTACAGAGTACCTGACCCATTCTAGCCATAAGTTTTTCCTGGGGGCAGTTCCTGTTTCAATGGAAAAGACTTGCTCCCAGCTGAAGCCCGGTATAGGGATAACTTCCCCTACTGCTCGCTGGAGGGATCCTTCAGCTGCCGTTGTGGGATGTGCCTTTGGCTTAGCTACGGGACGTTCCCTCACATCACGTAGATATATGTGGCCTACTTCTGGGTTCAAACTACCTACATGACAGCCTAGGACATATTTTCCCAGGTCTCCCACTTGTGGGTTTTCCAGATTCAAATACAGAGGCAAGCAGTTGGCTTGGCGGTTACAGCCAGAGAATTTTAATTGACCAGTGCTTAGGGTCAGTCGGGTGAGTAAAGACTTCCCCTGTTTATCCTTCCTGTTTCTTGCCTCCTGGGGGGCGTACCCCCAGTTCTTCCCCGTGTTCCATCCCACATCGGACCAATAGCGACAATTCTCATTTCCGGGGCGAGTGACACATAAATAGTACTGACCCTTTACATAGGCGGAAAACCAATAATTATTGGTAGTTCCCCTACTCTTACAATCTACAACATCACAATAATCAAAGCTATAAGTTTGAAATGAAGAGGTTGTGTTAACCCAGAAAATAATTGATCCCCTGACACTGAGACATAGAACAAGGATAGTTATGCAACCAGAAAGGATATGTCTCCTCATGGTGAGGCCGGTCTCTTCTGCAGTGGGAGGCGTGCGTCCAGGTGGTTTTCCCTTCAAGTTTAACCGCAGTGGGGGTGACAAGAATCACAGTGTATGGACCGTCAAACCTCGGGTCCAGACAGTTCTTCCGGATGTGTTTCTTTACATACACCTTGTCACCCGGTTGGAAGTCGTGGACCGTGTCACCTGTGGATTCAGGAATAGAAGCAGAGACTGCAGAATGTGTGTTAGACAGTTCTCTAGACAGACGGACAACAAACTTAGCAACTTTATCCATCCCCTCAGCTAACTGCTGCTCCCTAACTTCTTACAACTCAGGGGGTGTCCCAAACAGAATCTCATAGGGAGTGAGACCGTGTTTGGCTTGAGGGGTGTGTCTGACATGGTACAGGGCAATGGGCAAGAGTTCTGGCCATTCCTTAGGGTTTTCTTGTGTCATCTTGAGCAGTTTGTTCTTCAAAGTCCCATTCATCCTTTCAACTTTCCCGGAGCTTTGAGGATGATATGGCGTGTGGAGTCCGATGTTAGCTCCTAGCATCTGCCATAGTTCAGTGTAGATTTGTCCGGTGAAGGCTGGTCCTTGGTCACTCTCTATTACCTGAGGTACTCCAAATCTACAGGCAATTTCAGTAATCAGTTTCTTGGCTGTAAGTTTGGCAGTCATGTTGACAACTGGGTAAGCTTCTGGCCATCCTGAGAACATGTCCACAGCTACTAAGGCATATTCATATCTTCCTGACTTGGGAAGCTGAATGTGGTCAACTTGGATCCTTTGGAAAGGGTAGTCTGACTTGGCCAGGTGCTGGTAGGGCACTTTGGTCGTGGGAGCTGGGTTGCAGGTAGCACAAATGGAACAGGCCTTGATGTAGGCATTCACAACTGTAGATAATCCTGGAGCAAAATACATCTTCTTGGCATAGCCTAGTGCTTGGTTCTTTCCTCTGTGCATTACCCCATGAGCCCAGGCAGCAATGGCGGGGTACAGCTTTCTAGGGAGACAGACAATTCCTTGCATTGTCCAGAGTCCATTCTCATAAGCAGCACCCCATGTTTTCCATGCTTTATGCTCTTCTTCTGGGGCCATCTTTTGTTCCTCTTGTAGCTGAGCAAGGGTAGGAGAAATAATCTTCTCTTCTTCTTCTTTCTTCTTCTGGGCTCTAGTGGCCACCATACAAGGGTAGGTCATCTCTTGTTTTTCTTTCGGGATCCTTTCCAGCCACTCGGATGACACATTCCCCATGGCAGCTTCTTTGGCTGTGCAGTCAGCCAGGTTGTTTCCTCTGGCTGCTTTAGAGTTCACTTTTCCGTGAGCTTTTACCTTGATCACTGCCACCTTGGTAGGCAGTTGTAGAGCTTCCATCAGGCTCTTGATGAGGTCTGCATGCTTCACTGGGGTACCTGCGGCTGTGATGAAGCCTCTGTTCTTCCAGATTATTCCAAAATCATGGGCAATGCCATGGGCATACCCTGAGTCAGTCCTGATGTTCACAGTCTTTCCTTCAGCCAAAGTCCAGGCTTCCTTGAGGGCTATCAGTTCGGCTTCTTGAGCTGACATGGAGGCTGGTATGGCTTCCGCTTTCACCACCTGTGTTTCAGTGGTTACCGCATAACCTGTATGGTACCTTCCAGACTGGTCTGCAAACCTGGAGCCGTCTGTCCAAAGTTCAAGGTCAGGATGGGGTAATTCCTGGGTAGTTACCCCTGGAGGCGTTGAGGTGTCATCAAGAAGAACTTGTAAACAGTCATGAGGATCTTCAACTTCTGGAGCAACTCCTGGGTCACCTTCTTCCCCCCTGGAATGTGGAAGGAGAGTGGCTGGATTGATGACTGAACAACGTTTGAAGGTGATATGGGAAGGCAGAAGTAAAGAACACTGAAGTCTGAGGTGTCTCTGGTGGGCCAGATGTCTGGGTTGGGTCTGAGAAAGGACTGCTGCCAGATCATGTGAGGCTTGAATGATGAGGTCATGTCCCAGGACGATGTCAGCAGTCTTGTCTAGGAGTGCATGGGCGGCATGAACTGCTTTCAAACAAGTAGGAGATGTTCTGGCCACAGGGTCCAGACGGCAAGAGTAGTATCCAATAGGACGTTGTCTCCCGGCATGTTGTTGCGCCAGGACACTAGTTGCATGTCCTTCACTTTCAGAAACAAACAGGTTGAAAGGCTGGGTATAGTCTGGAAGTCCCAGAGCAGGCGCTCTGGAAATGGCCATCTTCAGTTGGTGGTGACAGTCTTGTAGATGTGGGAGGACCAGAGGTGAAGCACCTTGTGGTCCTCCTGACTTTAAACAGTCATACAAGGGTTGCATAAGCCTGGATGCATCCGGAATCCATTGTCTGCAGTAGGTGATGAGTCCCAAAAAAGACTGGAGTTGGTTAATGGTGGAAGGAAATGGTAACTTGGCAATGGCCGATTTCCTGTCTTCGGTGAGGTGTCTGGCCCCTTGAGAGACACAATGTCCAAGGAAAATGACCTTTGCGTGACACCATTGAACTTGTCCTTGCACAGCACCTCAGGATGAGGAGGTCAGTAATAAGCACCAATGATTCTGATGGTAGATGTCCTCTAACCCCTTGCTGCAGCAGCCGGTGTATGATGCATAGTGCAGCAAACACCTACGATCAGTGCCAAAGCTGCTGATGGCATGTAACAGCTGGGGTGCATGATGTCATCATGGAGCAATGGGCGTCTTTAGACTGAAGAGCTGTAATTTCTGAAGATCTGTTACAATGTGCCAGTTGCCACTGTAGTATAGCAGAATATGGTAGGATCAACCAGTCAACCTAAAGTGTAAGTGCCATAGGGGTCTAAAAAATTGATATAAATCATAAAACATGTTCAGGATCGCCACCTCTTAGTAGTCCCGATCTATCAATATTAAAAACTGGTTATTCCCGTCGGTGAACCCTGTAATGGAGAATAGCGCCCAAATGTTTCTGTCAGGGTCGTAATCGACAATTAACCGGTCCAGTCAGTCACCTCCAAATTAGATAGAGCAAGTGTGCACATTTTCAAGATAAAATCTGAGATAAGATTATTCAGGTTTTGATCTTAAGCAAGCTCTGCACTCTAGCTTTCATGACAGCAAGATTGCCTTTATTTCCGTGTTTGTAGCTTTTATACAGAAGAGAGAAAGGTGTGGTTATGTGTCATGCAGCATCATAATAGGGAAGGGTTAAGCAAATGTGTCTAGCATCCGATGTGCCCTGGTTGGTCAGTTCCAGTATCTGGGCAGATAATGTCCTGGGCATTGAGTTTCGATATGAGGGATGAAGCCTTCTTGGAATCAGGAATGTTGTTCTCTTCCTGGAAATAGGGTGTTGGCTGTGTGGATGCCGGCGCCATCTTAAGTAATATATCTGAGCATATTGCTGAGGAGGAAAAACTTTAGTATTTGCCAGCTATATAAAAGTATAAAAATATAAAACTAGAAGCTCATATACAAATATTCCCCTTCATGTACAAAACTATAAAACTATAAAGCTCATGTATAGATATTCCCCTTCACAATCCCCCCTAAATACTAAATTTTTCCTCTAATGTACCTTCGAGGTTGTCCATGAGTGGGGATAGGTCGGGGTGGGGTTTCTTCACAAACTTCGGGCAAGGCCTGCCCTTTCAGCAAGACCTCACCTCCCGCTTGCACTACGCTAGCTTACACTCATGGAGCCCTCCCATCTTTCCCTAAATTAGTTCTCCCCTGTATGGGGGTTCAGGCGATCGTGATTCGACTAGGGGCATATCAGTTAATTTTTCTTCTTCCGTTCCCATCAGGGCCTCCATTTCCTGGGCCATCAAAATATTGGACTTCATTTCGGCAATACGCCTGATCAAAGACTTGTAAACCGGGATGCAACAACAAAGAAGGAAAAGGCAAAGGATAAACATTCCCAGCAGAACTACACCTATTTGTTGGAAAAACTTTTTCCATCCTCCAGTCCAGTTTAGTGGCCAATCAGCCCAGGAGGTATCTACTCCTGAATTTCTCTTCATCTCTAAGGCCAAATCTTTGAGGCTGTTCAGTGCTGCCGTGATTTTGCCATCAGCACCACTATTCTGGGGGATATAAGTGCAACACTCTTCTCCTATCATCCCACAGACTCCTCCTCTTTCAGCTAGAATCATGTCAAGGGTCATTCTATTTTGGAGAGTCATTCGAGTATTAGGGCCTAGTTCTTCGACTATACCTGTGAGGGCCTCAATGCTGTAATTTACAAATCTCTGTTCGTTATAATAGATGTAATTGATCCAATCCACATTTTTGTTGATCTGAATTTGAGGAATGATAGAGGCAAATCCTGCAGCAATTTGGTCTTGGGCTTTGTATCTATTAGGGACCCCCCTTGGGACTCCTATAGAATCAATATAAACTTCAGGGTCTTCCTTATATCCTTTAAGGGACTCAATGGCTCTTTTTGGCCTTTCATCTTTTATTTTGGGGTCCCAAGGTAATATTTTGAAGGGGAGAACGAGTTTAACTAGAGTACATTGTCCTCTCCAGGAGGAGGGCAGCTTACTTCTCAATCTACCATTACCACATAACCAGTAGCAGTCCATTAGAATACCGGTGTGATTGGTCAATAGGTCACGGTCTACAGTAGAGTTTTCTACACAAAATCCATCTGCAAATATCCCCAAAGAGATCCCTGATCGGTCATTATTGTTGAAACAAGTATAATTGGCCGGAAGTACATATATTTCTCCTGGGGGCCTTATTTTGGGTTTTCTGGTGACAAGCGGCTGATATTGAGGACACTTAGTATCTGCCCCCCCTTTTAGTAGAGTCATAAGGCACTTCACTAATGAATCATTCTGTGGTATAGGGAAAGGGGTAGTACTCAAGTGAGGATTGGCAGCAGCCCAGGCTACACATCCTACTGTCATGTTACTGGCTCTTACAGAGTACCTGACCCATTCTAGCCATAAGTTTTTCCTGGGGGCAGTTCCTGTTTCAATGGAAAAGACTTGCTCCCAGCTGAAGCCCGGTATAGGGATAACTTCCCCTACTGCTCGCTGGAGGGATCCTTCAGCTGCCGTTGTGGGATGTGCCTTTGGCTTAGCTACGGGACGTTCCCTCACATCACGTAGATATATGTGGCCTACTTCTGGGTTCAAACTACCTACATGACAGCCTAGGACATATTTTCCCAGGTCTCCCACTTGTGGGTTTTCCAGATTCAAATACAGAGGCAAGCAGTTGGCTTGGCGGTTACAGCCAGAGAATTTTAATTGACCAGTGCTTAGGGTCAGTCGGGTGAGTAAAGACTTCCCCTGTTTATCCTTCCTGTTTCTTGCCTCCTGGGGGGCGTACCCCCAGTTCTTCCCCGTGTTCCATCCCACATCGGACCAATAGCGACAATTCTCATTTCCGGGGCGAGTGACACATAAATAGTACTGACCCTTTACATAGGCGGAAAACCAATAATTATTGGTAGTTCCCCTACTCTTACAATCTACAACATCACAATAATCAAAGCTATAAGTTTGAAATGAAGAGGTTGTGTTAACCCAGAAAATAATTGATCCCCTGACACTGAGACATAGAACAAGGATAGTTATGCAACCAGAAAGGATATGTCTCCTCATGGTGAGGCCGGTCTCTTCTGCAGTGGGAGGCGTGCGTCCAGGTGGTTTTCCCTTCAAGTTTAACCGCAGTGGGGGTGACAAGAATCACAGTGTATGGACCGTCAAACCTCGGGTCCAGACAGTTCTTCCGGATGTGTTTCTTTACATACACCTTGTCACCCGGTTGGAAGTCGTGGACCGTGTCACCTGTGGATTCAGGAATAGAAGCAGAGACTGCAGAATGTGTGTTAGACAGTTCTCTAGACAGACGGACAACAAACTTAGCAACTTTATCCATCCCCTCAGCTAACTGCTGCTCCCTAACTTCTTACAACTCAGGGGGTGTCCCAAACAGAATCTCATAGGGAGTGAGACCGTGTTTGGCTTGAGGGGTGTGTCTGACATGGTACAGGGCAATGGGCAAGAGTTCTGGCCATTCCTTAGGGTTTTCTTGTGTCATCTTGAGCAGTTTGTTCTTCAAAGTCCCATTCATCCTTTCAACTTTCCCGGAGCTTTGAGGATGATATGGCGTGTGGAGTCCGATGTTAGCTCCTAGCATCTGCCATAGTTCAGTGTAGATTTGTCCGGTGAAGGCTGGTCCTTGGTCACTCTCTATTACCTGAGGTACTCCAAATCTACAGGCAATTTCAGTAATCAGTTTCTTGGCTGTAAGTTTGGCAGTCATGTTGACAACTGGGTAAGCTTCTGGCCATCCTGAGAACATGTCCACAGCTACTAAGGCATATTCATATCTTCCTGACTTGGGAAGCTGAATGTGGTCAACTTGGATCCTTTGGAAAGGGTAGTCTGACTTGGCCAGGTGCTGGTAGGGCACTTTGGTCGTGGGAGCTGGGTTGCAGGTAGCACAAATGGAACAGGCCTTGATGTAGGCATTCACAACTGTAGATAATCCTGGAGCAAAATACATCTTCTTGGCATAGCCTAGTGCTTGGTTCTTTCCTCTGTGCATTACCCCATGAGCCCAGGCAGCAATGGCGGGGTACAGCTTTCTAGGGAGACAGACAATTCCTTGCATTGTCCAGAGTCCATTCTCATAAGCAGCACCCCATGTTTTCCATGCTTTATGCTCTTCTTCTGGGGCCATCTTTTGTTCCTCTTGTAGCTGAGCAAGGGTAGGAGAAATAATCTTCTCTTCTTCTTCTTTCTTCTTCTGGGCTCTAGTGGCCACCATACAAGGGTAGGTCATCTCTTGTTTTTCTTTCGGGATCCTTTCCAGCCACTCGGATGACACATTCCCCATGGCAGCTTCTTTGGCTGTGCAGTCAGCCAGGTTGTTTCCTCTGGCTGCTTTAGAGTTCACTTTTCCGTGAGCTTTTACCTTGATCACTGCCACCTTGGTAGGCAGTTGTAGAGCTTCCATCAGGCTCTTGATGAGGTCTGCATGCTTCACTGGGGTACCTGCGGCTGTGATGAAGCCTCTGTTCTTCCAGATTATTCCAAAATCATGGGCAATGCCATGGGCATACCCTGAGTCAGTCCTGATGTTCACAGTCTTTCCTTCAGCCAAAGTCCAGGCTTCCTTGAGGGCTATCAGTTCGGCTTCTTGAGCTGACATGGAGGCTGGTATGGCTTCCGCTTTCACCACCTGTGTTTCAGTGGTTACCGCATAACCTGTATGGTACCTTCCAGACTGGTCTGCAAACCTGGAGCCGTCTGTCCAAAGTTCAAGGTCAGGATGGGGTAATTCCTGGGTAGTTACCCCTGGAGGCGTTGAGGTGTCATCAAGAAGAACTTGTAAACAGTCATGAGGATCTTCAACTTCTGGAGCAACTCCTGGGTCACCTTCTTCCCCCCTGGAATGTGGAAGGAGAGTGGCTGGATTGATGACTGAACAACGTTTGAAGGTGATATGGGAAGGCAGAAGTAAAGAACACTGAAGTCTGAGGTGTCTCTGGTGGGCCAGATGTCTGGGTTGGGTCTGAGAAAGGACTGCTGCCAGATCATGTGAGGCTTGAATGATGAGGTCATGTCCCAGGACGATGTCAGCAGTCTTGTCTAGGAGTGCATGGGCGGCATGAACTGCTTTCAAACAAGTAGGAGATGTTCTGGCCACAGGGTCCAGACGGCAAGAGTAGTATCCAATAGGACGTTGTCTCCCGGCATGTTGTTGCGCCAGGACACTAGTTGCATGTCCTTCACTTTCAGAAACAAACAGGTTGAAAGGCTGGGTATAGTCTGGAAGTCCCAGAGCAGGCGCTCTGGAAATGGCCATCTTCAGTTGGTGGTGACAGTCTTGTAGATGTGGGAGGACCAGAGGTGAAGCACCTTGTGGTCCTCCTGACTTTAAACAGTCATACAAGGGTTGCATAAGCCTGGATGCATCCGGAATCCATTGTCTGCAGTAGGTGATGAGTCCCAAAAAAGACTGGAGTTGGTTAATGGTGGAAGGAAATGGTAACTTGGCAATGGCCGATTTCCTGTCTTCGGTGAGGTGTCTGGCCCCTTGAGAGACACAATGTCCAAGGAAAATGACCTTTGCGTGACACCATTGAACTTGTCCTTGCACAGCACCTCAGGATGAGGAGGTCAGTAATAAGCACCAATGATTCTGATGGTAGATGTCCTCTAACCCCTTGCTGCAGCAGCCGGTGTATGATGCATAGTGCAGCAAACACCTACGATCAGTGCCAAAGCTGCTGATGGCATGTAACAGCTGGGGTGCATGATGTCATCATGGAGCAATGGGCGTCTTTAGACTGAAGAGCTGTAATTTCTGAAGATCTGTTACAATGTGCCAGTTGCCACTGTAGTATAGCAGAATATGGTAGGATCAACCAGTCAACCTAAAGTGTAAGTGCCATAGGGGTCTAAAAAATTGATATAAATCATAAAACATGTTCAGGATCGCCACCTCTTAGTAGTCCCGATCTATCAATATTAAAAACTGGTTATTCCCGTCGGTGAACCCTGTAATGGAGAATAGCGCCCAAATGTTTCTGTCAGGGTCGTAATCGACAATTAACCGGTCCAGTCAGTCACCTCCAAATTAGATAGAGCAAGTGTGCACATTTTCAAGATAAAATCTGAGATAAGATTATTCAGGTTTTGATCTTAAGCAAGCTCTGCACTCTAGCTTTCATGACAGCAAGATTGCCTTTATTTCCGTGTTTGTAGCTTTTATACAGAAGAGAGAAAGGTGTGGTTATGTGTCATGCAGCATCATAATAGGGAAGGGTTAAGCAAATGTGTCTAGCATCCGATGTGCCCTGGTTGGTCAGTTCCAGTATCTGGGCAGATAATGTCCTGGGCATTGAGTTTCGATATGAGGGATGAAGCCTTCTTGGAATCAGGAATGTTGTTCTCTTCCTGGAAATAGGGTGTTGGCTGTGTGGATGCCGGCGCCATCTTAAGTAATATATCTGAGCATATTGCTGAGGAGGAAAAACTTTAGTATTTGCCAGCTATATAAAAGTATAAAAATATAAAACTAGAAGCTCATATACAAATATTCCCCTTCATGTACAAAACTATAAAACTATAAAGCTCATGTATAGATATTCCCCTTCACAATCCCCCCTAAATACTAAATTTTTCCTCTAATGTACCTTCGAGGTTGTCCATGAGTGGGGATAGGTCGGGGTGGGGTTTCTTCACAAACTTCGGGCAAGGCCTGCCCTTTCAGCAAGACCTCACCTCCCGCTTGCACTACGCTAGCTTACACTCATGGAGCCCTCCCATCTTTCCCTAAATTAGTTCTCCCCTGTATGGGGGTTCAGGCGATCGTGATTCGACTAGGGGCATATCAGTTAATTTTTCTTCTTCCGTTCCCATCAGGGCCTCCATTTCCTGGGCCATCAAAATATTGGACTTCATTTCGGCAATACGCCTGATCAAAGACTTGTAAACCGGGATGCAACAACAAAGAAGGAAAAGGCAAAGGATAAACATTCCCAGCAGAACTACACCTATTTGTTGGAAAAACTTTTTCCATCCTCCAGTCCAGTTTAGTGGCCAATCAGCCCAGGAGGTATCTACTCCTGAATTTCTCTTCATCTCTAAGGCCAAATCTTTGAGGCTGTTCAGTGCTGCCGTGATTTTGCCATCAGCACCACTATTCTGGGGGATATAAGTGCAACACTCTTCTCCTATCATCCCACAGACTCCTCCTCTTTCAGCTAGAATCATGTCAAGGGTCATTCTATTTTGGAGAGTCATTCGAGTATTAGGGCCTAGTTCTTCGACTATACCTGTGAGGGCCTCAATGCTGTAATTTACAAATCTCTGTTCGTTATAATAGATGTAATTGATCCAATCCACATTTTTGTTGATCTGAATTTGAGGAATGATAGAGGCAAATCCTGCAGCAATTTGGTCTTGGGCTTTGTATCTATTAGGGACCCCCCTTGGGACTCCTATAGAATCAATATAAACTTCAGGGTCTTCCTTATATCCTTTAAGGGACTCAATGGCTCTTTTTGGCCTTTCATCTTTTATTTTGGGGTCCCAAGGCAATATTTTGAAGGGGAGAACGAGTTTAACTAGAGTACATTGTCCTCTCCAGGAGGAGGGCAGCTTACTTCTCAATCTACCATTACCACATAACCAGTAGCAGTCCATTAGAATACCGGTGTGATTGGTCAATAGGTCACGGTCTACAGTAGAGTTTTCTACACAAAATCCATCTGCAAATATCCCCAAAGAGATCCCTGATCGGTCATTATTGTTGAAACAAGTATAATTGGCCGGAAGTACATATATTTCTCCTGGGGGCCTTATTTTGGGTTTTCTGGTGACAAGGGGCTTATATTGAGGACACTTAGTATCTGCCCCCCCTTTTAGTAGAGTCATAAGGCACTTCACTAATGAATCATTCTGTGGTATAGGGAAAGGGGTAGTACTCAAGTGAGGATTGGCAGCAGCACAGGCTACACATCCTACTGTCATGTTACTGGCTCTTACAGAGTACCTGACCCATTCCAGCCATAAGTTTTTCCTGGGGGCAGTTCCTGTTTCAATGGAAAAGACTTGCTCCCAGCTGAGGCCCGGTATAGGGATAACTTCCCCTACTGCTCGCTGGAGGGATCCTTCAGCTGCCGTTGTGGGATGTGCCTTTGGCTTAGCTACGGGACGTTCCCTCACATCACGTAGATATATGTGGCCTACTTCTGGGTTCAAACTACCTACATGACAGCCTAGGACATATTTTCCCAGGTCTCCCACTTGTGGGTTTTCCAGATTCAAATACAGAGGCAAGCAGTTGGCTTGGCGGTTACAGCCAGAGAATTTTAATTGACCAGTGCTTAGGGTCAGTCGGGTGAGTAAAGACTTCCCCTGTTTATCCTTCCTGTTTCTTGCCTCCTGGGGGGCGTACCCCCAGTTCTTCCCCGTGTTCCATCCCACATCGGACCAATAGCGACAATTCTCATTTCCGGGGCGAGTGACACATAAATAGTACTGACCCTTTACATAGGCGGAAAACCAATAATTATTGGTAGTTCCCCTACTCTTACAATCTACAACATCACAATAATCAAAGCTATAAGTTTGAAATGAAGAGGTTGTGTTAACCCAGAAAATAATTGATCCCCTGACACTGAGACATAGAACAAGGATAGTTATGCCACCAGAAAGGATATGTCTCCTCATGGTGAGGCCGGTCTCTTCTGCAGTGGGAGGCGCGTGTCCAGGTGGTTTTCCCCTCAAGTTTAACAGCAGTGGGGGTGACAAGAATCACAGTGTATGGACCGTCAAAACTTGGGTCTAGACAGTTCTTCCGGATATGTTTCTTTACATACACCTTGTCACCTGGTTGGAAGTCGTGGACCGTGTCACCTGTGGATTCAGGAATAGAAGCAGAGACTGCAGAGTGTGTGTTAGACAGTTCTCTAGACAGACGGACAACAAACTTAGCAACTTTATCCATCCCCTCAGCTAACTGCTGCTCCCTAACTTCTGACAACTTAGGGGGTGACCCAAACAGAATCTCACAGGGAGTGAGACCGTGTTTGGCTTGAGGGGTATGTCTGACATGGTACAGGGCAATGGGCAAGAGTTCTGGCCATTCCTTAGGGTTTTCTTGTGCCATCTTGAGCAGTTTGTTCTTCAAAGTCCCATTCATCCTTTCAACTTTCCCGGAGCTTTGAGGATGATATGGCGTGTGGAGTCCTATGTTAGCTCCTAGCATCTGCCTTAGTTCTGTGTAGATTTGCCCTGTGAACACTGGCCCTTGGTCGCTCTCTATCACCTGAGGTACTCCAAATCTACAGGCAATTTCAGTAATCAGTTTCTTGGCTGTAAGTTTGGCAGTCATGTTGACAACTGGGTAAGCTTCTGGCCATCCTGAGAACATGTCCACAGCTACTAAAGCATATTCATATCTTCCTGACTTGGGAAGCTGAATGTGGTCAACTTGGATCCTTTGGAAAGGGTAGTCTGACTTGGCCAGGTGCTGGTAGGGCACTTTGGTCGTGGGAGCTGGGTTGCAGGTAGCACAAATGGAACAGGCCTTCATGTAGGCATTCACAGCTGTAGATAATCCTGGAGCAAAATACATCTTCTTGGCATAGCCTAGTGCTTGGTTCTTTCCTCTGTGCGTTACCCCATGAGCCCAGGCAGCAATGGCGGGGTACAGCTTTCTAGGGAGACAGACAAGTCCTTGCATTGTCCAGAGTCCATTCTCATAAGCAGCACCCCATGTTTTCCATGCTTTACGTTCTTCTTCTGGGGCCATCTTTTGTTCCTCTTGTAGCTGAGCAAGGGTAGGAGAAATAATCTTCTCTTCTTCTTCTTTCTTCTTCTGGGCTCTAGTGGCCACCATACAGGGGTAGGTCATCTCTTGTTTTTCCTTCGGGATCCTTTCCAGCCACTCGGATGACACATTCCCCATGGCAGCTTCTTTGGCTGTGCAGTCAGCCAGGTAGTTTCCTCTGGCTGCTTTAGAGTTCACTTTTCCGTGAGCTTTTACCTTGATCACTGCCACCTTGGTAGGCAGTTGTAGAGCTTCCATCAGGCTCTTGATGAGGTCTGCATGCTTCACTGGGGTACCTGCGGCTGTGATGAAGCCTCTGTTCTTCCAGATTATTCCAAAATCATGGGCAATGCCATGGGCATACCCTGAGTCAGTCCTGATGTTCACAGTCTTTCCTTCAGCCAAAGTCCAGGCTTCCTTGAGGGCTATCAGTTCGGCTTCTTGAGCTGACATGGAGGCTGGTATGGCTTCCGCTTTCATCACCTGTGTTTCAGTGGTTACCGCATAACCTGTATGGTACCTTCCAGACTGGTCTGCAAACCTGGAGCCGTCTGTCCAAAGTTCAAGGTCAGGATGGGGTAATTCCTGGGTAGTTACCCCTGGAGGCGTTGAGGTATCATCAAGAAGAACTTGTAAACAGTCATGAGGATCTTCAACTTCTGGAGCAACTCCTGGGTCAGCTTCTTCCCCCCTGGAATGTGGAAGGAGAGTGGCTGGATTGATGACTGAACAACGTTTGAAGGTGATATGGGAAGGCAGAAGTAAAGAACACTGAAGTCTGAGGTGTCTCTGGTGGGCCAGATGTCTGGGTTGGGTCTGAGAAAGGACTGCTGCCAGATCATGTGAGGCTTGAATGATGAGGTCATGTCCCAGGACGATGTCAGCAGTCTTGTCTAGGAGTGCATGGGCGGCATGAACTGCTTTCAAACAAGTAGGAGATGTTCTGGCCACAGGGTCCAGACGGCAAGAGTAGTAACCAATAGGACGTTGTCTCCCAGCATGCTGTTGCGCCAGGACACTAGTTGCATGTCCTTCACTTTCAGAAACAAACAGGTTGAAGGGCTGGGTATAGTCTGGAAGTCCCAGAGCAGGCGCTCTGGAAATGGCCATCTTCAGTTGGTGGTGACAGTCTTGTAGATGTGGGAGGACCAGAGGTGAAGCACCTTGTGGTCCTCCTGACTTTAAACAGTCATACAAGGGTTGCATAAGCCTGGATGCATCCGGAATCCATTGTCTGCAGTAGGTGATGAGTCCCAAAAAAGACTGGAGTTGGTTAATGGTGGAAGGAAATGGTAACTTGGCAATGGCCGATTTCCTGTCTTCGGTGAGGTGTCTGGCCCCTTGAGAGACACAATGTCCAAGGAAAATGACCTTTGCGTGACACCATTGAACTTGTCCTTGCACAGCACCTCAGGATGAGGAGGTCAGTAATAAGCACCAATGATTCTGATGGTAGATGTCCTCTAACCCCTTGCTGCAGCAGCCGGTGTATGATGCATAGTGCAGCAAACACCTACGATCAGTGCCAAAGCTGCTGATGGCATGTAACAGCTGGGGTGCATGATGTCATCATGGAGCAATGGGCGTCTTTAGACTGAAGAGCTGTAATTTCTGAAGATCTGTTACAATGTGCCAGTTGCCACTGTAGTATAGCAGAATATGGTAGGATCAACCAGTCAACCTAAAGTGTAAGTGCCATAGGGGTCTAAAAAATTGATATAAAGCATAAAACATGTTCAGTATCGCCACCTCTTAGTTGTCCCGATCTATCAATATTAAAAACTGGTTATTCCCGTCGGTGAACCCTGTAATGGAGAATAGCGCCCAAATGTTTCAAGCACCACTGCTGTGGGTAGCACTATAGCCTTGCAGCGCTGCGGTCCTGGGTCTTAATAGTCCCACCCAGGTCAACATCTGCAAAGAGTTTGTATGTTCTCTCTGTGCTTGCGTGGGTTTCCTCCAGTTTCCTCCCACACTCCACAACATACTGATTAGATTGTGAGCCCCATGGGGACAGGGACTGATCTGGTAAGCTGTGTGCAGCGCTGCGGTATCTGCAGGGGCTATAGAAATAAAGAATTTATTATTATAAAATGTTGTACAGTCCCAAAAATGGTATTAATGTAAACGTCATCTCTTACTGCAAAAAGGACACGAAACAGCTCCGTGCACTGATAGAAAGTAATCAGAAGAAGGACGTCTATCCCTGTCCTCTAACGCTCCTTACCTGTAGGGGGCGTTCTCGCTTCTTTCCCGGCTCCTGCATCACGCCAAAAATGACTTTATAATCTTCACTGAGCTCAGTAAATGATGCAGCCCCCCGGGTACTCGCTATCGTCATGTGGCTCCCCCGAAATCTCGCGCATGCACGAGAACTTTTCTCTTGCGCAGCCCACAGGTCACAGGTCACCACTGCAGCTGCACAACGGAAACAGAAGACGTCCGAATTTACTGTACTGGGGTGTGCGCTGGAAGGAGGATTCTTCCCCACCGTGCTCACTGCCCGCACCTCCATCCACTGCCACTAATGTATAGAAATATATACATATATACACATATATACTGCTGTTTAACCCTATCGCCAATGTATATTTATATATATATATAATTGGGGGACATAATCCCCCCCCCCCCCCATGGCTGTGTGCCCTTTTTTTGTGTGTTTGTGTTATTTTTGCCTTCCAGGACCGTGCCTGCTGTGGACTGCTTTGGATTCGAAGGATTACGTCGATAACCAACATTTCTAACAAATAAAATGGTCATTGAGGGCGTGTCTGCGTTTTTTGTTCAATAAAATTTTCTATTTGTTAAAAACAGTGTGAATTTTTTTGCTACACTCTTCATAGTTTGCCATAGTAAAATTCACACTAACGCCCGGACCATTACCCCAGTACCCACCGCCACCAGGGGAGCCGAGAAGAGCCGGGTACAAACCAGTACCTGACCGTCTATAGATGGCTGTTATTGTTGCGCTGGGATAGCCCCCTAACATTGGGCTATCCCGGCTCAGCGATGGCGGCTGCTGCTTTATTGTATCTGTCTGATTTGGAAAAAAAAACTACATGGGGTCCCCCCTTTTAATAGGGGGACCTCTCGCCGTCCCCCCCCCCCCCACCATTTAAAAAAAAAAAAATGTGGGGAAAACCGCATGTAGTTCCCCCCTGTTCTCCATTTCAGCCAGATAGAAAAAAGCAGCAGCAGCCGCCATTACTGAGCGGGGATAGGCCGCCGTTAGGGGGATAGGCCGCCATTACTGAGCGGGGATAGGCCGCCGTTAGGGGGATAGGCCGCCATTACTGAGCGGGGATAGGCCGCCGTTAGGGGGATAGGCCGCCATTACTGAGCGGGGATAGGCCGCCGTTAGGGGGATAGGCCGCCATTACTGAGCGGGGATAGGCCGCCGTTAGGGGGATAGGCCGCCGTTAGGGGGATAGGCCGCCATTACTGAGCGGGGATAGGCCGCCGTTAGGGGTCAGGTAGACGGTCAGGTACTGGTTTGCACCCCGCTGTTCCCGGCTCCCCTGGTGGCGGTGGGTACCGGGGTAATGGTATGGGCGTTAGTGTAGTGCAAACACTAAGGCCAGCCCTTAGTAATGAGCAGCGTCACCTAGCCGGCACCACTACTATGGCAAACTATGAAGTGTCGCTAAAAAATAAATAATCACACCGTTTTTAACAAATATAAGTTTCATTGAACAAAGAACACAGACACACCCTCGTTGACCATTTTATTTGTTAGAAATGTTGGTCATCAACGTAATCCTTCGAATCCGAAGTAGTCCACAGCAGGCACGGTCCTGGAAGACACAAATGTAAAAAACCCACACACAAAAAAAGGGCACGCAGCCACAGGGGAGGACATGCTCGTTGTCGAGGGGGGGGGGGGGGGGGAGGGGGAGGGGAGACTTGCTCGTTGTCTGGGGGGGGGGGGGGGGAGGGGAGACTTGCTCGTTGTCTGGGGGGGGGGGGGGGGAGGGGAGACTTGCTCGTTGTCTGGCGGAAGTGGAATATGCCCCCCAATTATATACATAAACATACATTGGTGGCAGGGGGGTTAGACAGCAATGTATGTGTGTGTATATATGCTGCTGTATATACACTGGTAGCAGTGGCTGGAGGTGCGGGCAGTGAGCACAGTGGGGAAGAATCATACTTACCAGCTCACACCCCAGTACAATAAATTCCGACGTCCTCCGAAGATCACCGGCTGACGTCTTCTGTTTCCCTTGCAGTGGTGACTGCGGGGGCTGCGCAAGTGAAAAGATCTCCTGCATGCGCGAGATGTGGGGGAGCCGCATGATTGGAACGGAGACAATATGAATAGCGAGCAGCCAGGGGGCCACATAATGTACTGAGCCCAGGAGCTCGGGGACGTCACCCTGAGCGCCTCCAGTGCTATTTGCAAATATTATAAAATCATTTTAGCAGAGAGAGCGAGAACATCCCCTACAGGCAACGAGGACAGTATAAAACCCAAAAAATGGGGATAGATGTTTTTTAATTTTTTAAATCTACTAAAGCTTAATAAAAACTAAATAAGGCTACAGTCACACGATGTATAACCATGGGCGCTGCGGAGAGGAGCAGGGGATGAGCGCTGCTCCCCCCCCTCTCCATAGGGAGATACAGCGCACGACATGTCCTACCCGTACCATGCCGTGAGCCCATAGAAGTGTATGGGGGACGTATATACACCCCCCCCCCCCCATACGTGTGTGAATGTAGCCTAAGTTTGATATCGCTGTGATTGTTCCGAACTAAAGAGTAAAGGGGAGGGGTGTCCTATGGAGCGCAGCAAAGGGGAGGGGTGTCCTATGGAGCGCAGCAAAGGGGAGGGGTGTCCTATGGAGCGCAGCAAAGGGGAGGGGTGTCCTATGGAGCGCAGCAAAGGGGAGGGGTGTCCTATGGAGCGCAGCAAAGGGGAGGGGTGTCCTATGGAGCGCAGCAAAGGGGAGGGGTGTCCTATGGAGCGCAGCAAAGGGGAGGGGTGTCCTATGGAGCGCAGCAAAGGGGAGGGGTGTCCTATGGAGCGCAGCAAAGGGGAGGGGTGTCCTATGGAGCGCAGCAAAGGGGAGGGGTGTCCTATGGAGCGCAGCAAAGGGGAGGGGTGTCCTATGGAGCGCAGCAAAGGGGAGGGGTGTCCTATGGAGCGCAGCAAAGGGGAGGGGTGTCCTATGGAGCGCAGCAAAGGGGAGGGGTGTCCTATGGAGCGCAGCAAAGGGGAGGGGTGTCCTATGGAGCGCAGCAAAGGGGAGGGGTGTCCTATGGAGCGCAGCAAAGGGGAGGGGTGTCCTATGGAGCGCAGCAAAGGGGAGGGGTGTCCTATGGAGCGCAGCAAAGGGGAGGGGTGTCCTATGGAGCGCAGCAAAGGGGAGGGGTGTCCTATGGAGCGCAGCAAAGGGGAGGGGTGTCCTATGGAGCGCAGCAAAGGGGAGGGGTGTCCTATGGAGCGCAGCAAAGGGGAGGGGTGTCCTATGGAGCGCAGCAAAGGGGAGGGGTGTCCTATGGAGCGCAGCAAAGGGGAGGGGTGTCCTATGGAGCGCAGCAAAGGGGAGGGGTGTCCTATGGAGCGCAGCAAAGGGGAGGGGTGTCCTATGGAGCGCAGCAAAGGGGAGGGGTGTCCTATGGAGCGCAGCAAAGGGGAGGGGTGTCCTATGGAGCGCAGCAAAGGGGAGGGGTGTCCTATGGAGCGCAGCAAAGGGGAGGGGTGTCCTATGGAGCGCAGCAAAGGGGAGGGGTGTCCTATGGAGCGCAGCAAAGGGGAGGGGTGTCCTATGGAGCGCAGCAAAGGGGAGGGGTGTCCTATGGAGCGCAGCAAAGGGGAGGGGTCCTATGGAGCGCAGCAAAGGGGAGGGGTGTCCTATGGAGCGCAGTAAAGGGGAGGGGTCCTATGGAATGCAGTAAAGGGGAGGGGTCCTATGGAGCGCGCAGTCCATAAAAACCACATTTGATATTTTCCTTCCCGCTTCCCAGTACAGGGCCTGGAACATTTAATACTGTCACTAGGAAGTGCAATTTGTTACGCAGAAACAGGCCGCACACAGCTCTGTACGTGGAAAAATAAAAAAGTTATTGATTTTTGAAAGTGGGGAGTGAAATATGGAAACGCAAAAATTAAAAAGGGCCAAGTCCTTATAGGGGTTTTCCTGCAAATACAAATTAGTTCCTATCCACAGGATGAGGCCTAACTTGCTGATCAGTGATGAGATCCCCACAGATCATGAAAACGAGGGATCCTACATACCTCCATCGGACCCCTCGTCGCTTCGTCAGTGCAGAGACCCCCCCCACATGTGGCCGTTACTTCTCCCGAGTGCAGAGACCCCCCACATGTGGCCGTTACTTCTCCCGAGTACAGAGACCCCCCCCCACATGTGACCGTTACTTCTCCCGAGTACAGAGACCCCCCCCCACATGTGGCCGTTACTTCTCCCGAGTGCAGAGGCCCCCCACATGTGGCCGTTACTTCTCCCGAGTGCAGAGACCCCCCACATGTGGCCGTTACTTCTCCCGAGTGCAGAGACCCCCCACATGTGGCCTTTACTTCTCCCGAGTACAGAGACCCCCCACATGTGGCCGTTACTTCTCCTGAGTACAGAGACCCCCCCCCATGTGGCCGTTACTTCTCCCGAGTACAGAGACCCCCCACATGTGGCCGTTACTTCTCCCGAGTACAGAGACCCCCCCCCCATGTGGCCGTTACTTCTCCCGAGTACAGAGACCCCCCACATGTGGCCGTTACTTCTCCCGAGTGCAGAGACCCCCCACATGTGGCCGTTACTTCTCCCGAGTGCAGAGACCCCCCACATGTGGCCGTTACTTCTCCCGAGTGCAGAGACCCCCCACATGTGGCCTTTACTTCTCCCGAGTACAGAGACCCCCCACATGTGGCCGTTACTTCTCCTGAGTACAGAGACCCCCCACATGTGGCCGTTACTTCTCCCGAGTACAGAGACCCCCCACATGTGGCCGTTACTTCTCCTGAGTACAGAGACCCCCCACATGTGGCCGTTACTTCTCCCGAGTACAGAGACCCCCCACATGTGGCCGTTACTTCTCCTGAGTACAGAGACCCCCCACATGTGGCCGTTACTTCTCCCGAGTACAGAGACCCCCCACATGTGGCCGTTACTTCTCCCGAGTACAGAGACCCCCCACATGTGGCTGTTACTTCTCCCGAGTACAGAGACCCCCCCCCCCATGTGGCCGTTACTTCTCCCGAGTGCAGAGGCCCCCCCCCCCACATGTGGCCGTTACTTCTCCCGAGTGCAGAGACCCCCCACATGTGGCCGTTACTCCTCCCGAGTGCAGAGACCCCCCACATGTGGCCGTTACTTCTCCCGAGTGCAGAGACCCCCCACATGTGGCCGTTACTTCTCCCGAGTGCAGAGACCCCCCACATGTGGCCGTTACTTCTCCCGAGTGCAGAGACCCCCCCACATGTGGCCGTTACTTCTCCCGAGTACAGAGACCCCCCACATGTGGCCGTTACTTCTCCCGAGTGCCAAGACCCCCCACATGTGCCCGTTACTTCTCCCCAGTACAGAGACCCCCCACATGTGGCCGTTACTTCTCCCGAGTGCAGAGACCCCCCCCACATGTGGCCGTTACTCCTCCCGAGTGCAGAGACCCCCCCCACATGTGGCCGTTACTCCTCCCGAGTGCAGAGACCCCCCCCACATGTGGCCGTTACTTCTCCCGAGTGCAGAGACCCCCCCCACATGTGGCCGTTACTTCTCCCGAGTGCAGAGACCCCCCACATGTGGCCGTTACTTCTCCCGAGTGCAGAGACCCCCCACATGTGGCCGTTACTTCTCCCGAGTGCAGAGACCCCCCACATGTGGCCGTTACTTCTCCCGAGTACAGAGACCCCCACATGTGGCCGTTACTTCTCCCGAGTGCAGAGACCCCCCACATGTGGCCGTTACTTCTCCCCAGTACAGAGACCCCCCACATGTGGCCGTTACTTCTCCCGAGTGCAGAGACCCCCCACATGTGGCCGTTACTTCTCCCGAGTGCAGAGACCCCCCACATGTGGCCGTTACTTCTCCCGAGTGCAGAGACCCCCCACATGTGGCCGTTACTTCTCCCCAGTACAGAGACCCCCCACATGTGGCCGTTACTTCTCCCGAGTGCAGAGACCCCCCACATGTGGCCGTTACTTCTCCCCAGTACAGAGACCCCCCACATGTGGCCGTTACTTCTCCTATGTACAGAGACCCCCCACATGTGGCCGTTACTTCTCCCAGGACAGAGACCCCCCACATGTGGCCGTTACTTCTCCCAGGACAGAGACCCCCCACATGTGGCCGTTACTTCTCCCCAGTACAGAGACCCCCCACATGTGGCTGTTACTTCTCCCAGGACAGAGACCCCCCACATGTGGCTGTTACTTCTCCCAGGACAGAGACCCCCCACATGTGGCTGTTACTTGTGTTATTGGGGCACAGCGAGGCTCAGGAGGGACCTGCAGCTGCTGGGATTTTACTTTCCTCATTGGCCGCTGTTTTAGGGATGAGAAGCTTTTTCCAGTGTCACCATTTTGGGGTTGGTTTCTCCTATTACTCCTCTGGGGTCCTGAATGCACCGTCTTTGGGGGGCACTGATCATTCCCATGGCAGCCCTGAGATGCAGAGACCCCTGGAGGGCAGTATAGATGCCGGGGGTGTTACAGCCGACACCCCGTGTATCCCGATGCCGGTGCTTAGAGACCGGGCGTTACTATGACATTAGGCAAAAAGGAGAAAGATGAGAAAGGAGGAAAAGCCGATTATTTCCCCTTATGAGATCCAATCCCTTGTGATTAATAGTCTCAGCCCAGAGCGAGAGGAATCCTCCACACCTGAGAAATATTTGGATCGTGATCCTAGAGAAGAGCAAAAGCCGCAGAGAGGAGCGACGCTCAGGATGACACAGCAAGCGCTCATGTCCAGCAACACCCCCAAACACGTGTGGTGTCCAGTGACCAGCAAGGAGCGAAGCTCAGGATGACACAGCGACAACCCGGAACACGTGTGATGTCCAGCGACCAGCGAGGAACGAAGCTCGGGACGACACAAGTGCTTATGTACAGCGACACCCCGGAACACATGTGGCGACCAGCGAGGAACGAAGCTCAGGACGACACAAGTGCTTATGTACAGCGACACCCCGGAACACATGTGGCGACCAGCGAGGAACGAAGCTCAGGACGACACAAGTGCTTATGTACAGCGACACCCCGGAACACATGTGGCGACCAGCGAGGAATGAAGCTCAGGACGACACAAGTGCTTATGTACAGCGACACCCCGGAACACATGTGGCGACCAGCGAGGAACGAAGCTCAGGACGACACAAGTGCTTATGTACAGCTACACCCCGGAACACATGTGGCGACCAGCGAGGAACGAAGCTCGGGACGACACAAGTGCTTATGTACAGCGACACCCCGGAACACATGTGGCGACCAGCGAGGAACGAAGCTCAGGACGACACAAGTGCTTATGTACAGCGACACCCCGGAACACATGTGGCGACCAGCGAGGAACGAAGCTCAGGACGACACAGGATTAATGTCTGTGGGGACAATTTGAATAAAGGGTCTGATGACAGGTTCCCTTTATGCTGCTGCTATAACATCAGTTGTATTAAGGGAAGAGGATCCCAGCCGCCTGCTGCAGCGGGAGGACATTCTGCAGCAGTGGGGTTCAGTGTAAGCTCCGCCTCACATGACCCCCAGTCCCCCCCCTCTGCACACAGGCTATAATGAAGAGGTACAGACTGAATACAGCACCAGTAGCATCCTGTCCATCTACACAGATCAGGACCTGTACCAGCAGGATACTGCCTCACCTGCTCTATGTTGGTAGCACGCACGTTGATCTCCTATTATGTAAAAATTCCTCAGATGTTTCATAAGCTCGGCCCCACTCCCCCCCAGCGGTCACTATATGCGCCTCCTATATGGACTGTATCACACAGCTGGTATCTGAGCCCTGGGATGTAAGTGACCACAATGTGCTGGTGGGACATGGGCGCCCAGCAGAGAAAGGGTCAATAACACAAGTGCTTGGCTGCGTGCAGACAGATTATCCCCGCCCTGCAACGCCGGACATCAAGTATTTCACTGGCTGCGCCTGCACCTCCTGGTAACCGGGCATTGAGCGGCCACCAGGGCCCGGCGCCAGGAGAGCGGGAAGAAAGCAGGTATTATACATCCTGCACAGGACTCCATTATCCTGAGAGGCTCTGCACAATCAGTGGGACAGGAGGGCGCCACCTACAGGAAGTAACGTGCAGCCATTCTCCCATAGCGTCCTGTGGGATACAATGTCACCATCACTCACTGTCATCTATTTAGAGAAGTTAAAGGTCAGACATCACCTTGTTGATCATTATGGACCTTGGATCGCCAGGTCCTGCACAGTCCTGGTCCAGGTCCTTTGAGCAGGAGTTCTATAGGGTCACAGAGTCCCGACCCAAAATGCAGCGACAATTTATAGGAAATAAACCAGAGACTTTGTAGCATCTGAGCCCCGAGGAGGAAGAGGTTTATTATACAAGACACTAATATAACAAGTCACATACAAGCAGCACTGACCGCTCCGCGGGTCTAGTAGTTTTAGGAGTCTCTGCTTCACTCAATTCTGCTTCAAAATCTGCTGAGAAGAAAGAGAGGGGGGGGGGGGGGGGGGTCAGAGGGTGCAAGATCTTACATGGATTTTTATTTCTGCATTAACCCCTTAAAGCCCCTGGCCACTCCCATAGGAGACTTTCCAGTGTAAAGAGATGTGCAGATGAGCCCTCATTCCCCCGCGCCGCCTCCCGCCATGCTGCGTACTGGACATTTTCTTAAGTCTTTTACGGCTTTCACATGACGCCTCCCATATAATATCTCTGTACTGACCCAAAGAATCATCGAAACGCAAAACATTTGTATGTAAATAAATGTCATTTTCCATATTCTGAAGCCAATACCCGAGCGAGGACAATGTACAGTCACATGATGGTAGCAATGGGAGACCGGGACAGACATTCGGGCCCCCACTGCTCTAAGGAAATGGGCTCTGAGCTATTCGGCCTTTAGTAAGAGGTTTTATTTATTGTAATTTTAGACCCTCCAAGGTCACAGATCCAATACATGTGGGACGTTTAATGGGTTAACATGGTATGAAGAGGGTCAGGGGTAAAAACAACCCAGACCCCCCACCCTCTGCCACAATTTGGGATAAAGCAGCCCTGACCAACCTGCTGCAGCTGGTCTAGAGCGACACTCACCCGACTCCTCATCACTGGAGAAGGTCACCGTCACCTTCCTCACATTTTTTCTGGGTGCACGAGATTTAGGAGTCTGGAACTCAGTTTCCTCGGAGGCTTTTGGGGCCTTGTTCAGAGATTTCAGAGGACGTCTCTTACCTGGGGAGGAAACACGACCACAACTGTTCAAGCTACAAGATCCAGTCCGACTTCACTGCAGGAGAAGAGCAGAGCCATCCGCCCGCGTGGGGGATTCTCCAGCGCACGAGGAGAAGAGCAGAGCCATCCGCCCGCGTGGGGGATTCTCCAGCGCACGAGGAGAAGAGCAGAGCCATCCGCCCGCGTGGGGGATTCTCCAGCGCACGAGGAGAAGAGCAGAGCCATCCGCCCGCGTGGGGGATTCTCCAGCGCACGAGGAGAAGAGCAGAGCCATCCGCCCGCGTGGGGGATTCTCCAGCGCACGAGGAGAAGAGCAGAGCCATCCGCCCGCGTGGGGGATTCTCCAGCGCACGAGGAGAAGAGCAGAGCCATCCGCCCGCGTGGGGGATTCTCCAGCGCACGAGGAGAAGAGCAGAGCCATCCGCCCGCGTGGGGGATTCTCCAGCGCACGAGGAGAAGAGCAGAGCCATCCGCCCGCGTGGGGGATTCTCCAGCGCACGAGGAGAAGAGCAGAGCCATCCGCCCGCGTGGGGGATTCTCCAGCGCACGAGGAGAAGAGCAGAGCCATCCGCCCGCGTGGGGGATTCTCCAGCGCACGAGGAGAAGAGCAGAGCCATCCGCCCGCGTGGGGGATTCTCCAGCGCACGAGGAGAAGAGCAGAGCCATCCGCCCGCGTGGGGGATTCTCCAGCGCACGAGGAGAAGAGCAGAGCCATCCGCCCGCGTGGGGGATTCTCCAGCGCACGAGGAGAAGAGCAGAGCCATCCGCCCGCGTGGGGGATTCTCCAGCGCACGAGGAGAAGAGCAGAGCCATCCGCCCGCGTGGGGGATTCTCCAGCGCACGAGGAGAAGAGCAGAGCCATCCGCCCGCGTGGGGGATTCTCCAGCGCACGAGGAGAAGAGCAGAGCCATCCGCCCGCGTGGGGGATTCTCCAGCGCACGAGGAGAAGAGCAGAGCCATCCGCCCGCGTGGGGGATTCTCCAGCGCACGAGGAGAAGAGCAGAGCCATCCGCCCGCGTGGGGGATTCTCCAGCGCACGAGGAGAAGAGCAGAGCCATCCGCCCGCGTGGGGGATTCTCCAGCGCACGAGGAGAAGAGCAGAGCCATCCGCCCGCGTGGGGGATTCTCCAGCGCACGAGGAGAAGAGCAGAGCCATCCGCCCGCGTGGGGGATTCTCCAGCGCACGAGGAGAAGAGCAGAGCCATCCGCCCGCGTGGGGGATTCTCCAGCGCACGAGGAGAAGAGCAGAGCCATCCGCCCGCGTGGGGGATTCTCCAGCGCACGAGGAGAAGAGCAGAGCCATCCGCCCGCGTGGGGGATTCTCCAGCGCACGAGGAGAAGAGCAGAGCCATCCGCCCGCGTGGGGGATTCTCCAGCGCACGAGGAGAAGAGCAGAGCCATCCGCCCGCGTGGGGGATTCTCCAGCGCACGAGGAGAAGAGCAGAGCCATCCGCCCGCGTGGGGGATTCTCCAGCGCACGAGGAGAAGAGCAGAGCCATCCGCCCGCGTGGGGGATTCTCCAGCGCACGAGGAGAAGAGCAGAGCCATCCGCCCGCGTGGGGGATTCTCCAGCGCACGAGGAGAAGAGCAGAGCCATCCGCCCGCGTGGGGGATTCTCCAGCGCACGAGGAGAAGAGCAGAGCCATCCGCCCGCGTGGGGGATTCTCCAGCGCACGAGGAGAAGAGCAGAGCCATCCGCCCGCGTGGGGGATTCTCCAGCGCACGAGGAGAAGAGCAGAGCCATCCGCCCGCGTGGGGGATTCTCCAGCGCACGAGGAGAAGAGCAGAGCCATCCGCCCGCGTGGGGGATTCTCCAGCGCACGAGGAGAAGAGCAGAGCCATCCGCCCGCGTGGGGGATTCTCCAGCGCACGAGGAGAAGAGCAGAGCCATCCGCCCGCGTGGGGGATTCTCCAGCGCACGAGGAGAAGAGCAGAGCCATCCGCCCGCGTGGGGGATTCTCCAGCGCACGAGGAGAAGAGCAGAGCCATCCGCCCGCGTGGGGGATTCTCCAGCGCACGAGGAGAAGAGCAGAGCCATCCGCCCGCGTGGGGGATTCTCCAGCGCACGAGGAGAAGAGCAGAGCCATCCGCCCGCGTGGGGGATTCTCCAGCGCACGAGGAGAAGAGCAGAGCCATCCGCCCGCGTGGGGGATTCTCCAGCGCACGAGGAGAAGAGCAGAGCCATCCGCCCGCGTGGGGGATTCTCCAGCGCACGAGGAGAAGAGCAGAGCCATCCGCCCGCGTGGGGGATTCTCCAGCGCACGAGGAGAAGAGCAGAGCCATCCGCCCGCGTGGGGGATTCTCCAGCGCACGAGGAGAAGAGCAGAGCCATCCGCCCGCGTGGGGGATTCTCCAGCGCACGAGGAGAAGAGCAGAGCCATCCGCCCGCGTGGGGGATTCTCCAGCGCACGAGGAGAAGAGCAGAGCCATCCGCCCGCGTGGGGGATTCTCCAGCGCACGAGGAGAAGAGCAGAGCCATCCGCCCGCGTGGGGGATTCTCCAGCGCACGAGGAGAAGAGCAGAGCCATCCGCCCGCGTGGGGGATTCTCCAGCGCACGAGGAGAAGAGCAGAGCCATCCGCCCGCGTGGGGGATTCTCCAGCGCACGAGGAGAAGAGCAGAGCCATCCGCCCGCGTGGGGGATTCTCCAGCGCACGAGGAGAAGAGCAGAGCCATCCGCCCGCGTGGGGGATTCTCCAGCGCACGAGGAGAAGAGCAGAGCCATCCGCCCGCGTGGGGGATTCTCCAGCGCACGAGGAGAAGAGCAGAGCCATCCGCCCGCGTGGGGGATTCTCCAGCGCACGAGGAGAAGAGCAGAGCCATCCGCCCGCGTGGGGGATTCTCCAGCGCACGAGGAGAAGAGCAGAGCCATCCGCCCGCGTGGGGGATTCTCCAGCGCACGAGGAGAAGAGCAGAGCCATCCGCCCGCGTGGGGGATTCTCCAGCGCACGAGGAGAAGAGCAGAGCCATCCGCCCGCGTGGGGGATTCTCCAGCGCACGAGGAGAAGAGCAGAGCCATCCGCCCGCGTGGGGGATTCTCCAGCGCACGAGGAGAAGAGCAGAGCCATCCGCCCGCGTGGGGGATTCTCCAGCGCACGAGGAGAAGAGCAGAGCCATCCGCCCGCGTGGGGGATTCTCCAGCGCACGAGGAGAAGAGCAGAGCCATCCGCCCGCGTGGGGGATTCTCCAGCGCACGAGGAGAAGAGCAGAGCCATCCGCCCGCGTGGGGGATTCTCCAGCGCACGAGGAGAAGAGCAGAGCCATCCGCCCGCGTGGGGGATTCTCCAGCGCACGAGGAGAAGAGCAGAGCCATCCGCCCGCGTGGGGGATTCTCCAGCGCACGAGGAGAAGAGCAGAGCCATCCGCCCGCGTGGGGGATTCTCCAGCGCACGAGGAGAAGAGCAGAGCCATCCGCCCGCGTGGGGGATTCTCCAGCGCACGAGGAGAAGAGCAGAGCCATCCGCCCGCGTGGGGGATTCTCCAGCGCACGAGGAGAAGAGCAGAGCCATCCGCCCGCGTGGGGGATTCTCCAGCGCACGAGGAGAAGAGCAGAGCCATCCGCCCGCGTGGGGGATTCTCCAGCGCACGAGGAGAAGAGCAGAGCCATCCGCCCGCGTGGGGGATTCTCCAGCGCACGAGGAGAAGAGCAGAGCCATCCGCCCGCGTGGGGGATTCTCCAGCGCACGAGGAGAAGAGCAGAGCCATCCGCCCGCGTGGGGGATTCTCCAGCGCACGAGGAGAAGAGCAGAGCCATCCGCCCGCGTGGGGGATTCTCCAGCGCACGAGGAGAAGAGCAGAGCCATCCGCCCGCGTGGGGGATTCTCCAGCGCACGAGGAGAAGAGCAGAGCCATCCGCCCGCGTGGGGGATTCTCCAGCGCACGAGGAGAAGAGCAGAGCCATCCGCCCGCGTGGGGGATTCTCCAGCGCACGAGGAGAAGAGCAGAGCCATCCGCCCGCGTGGGGGATTCTCCAGCGCACGAGGAGAAGAGCAGAGCCATCCGCCCGCGTGGGGGATTCTCCAGCGCACGAGGAGAAGAGCAGAGCCATCCGCCCGCGTGGGGGATTCTCCAGCGCACGAGGAGAAGAGCAGAGCCATCCGCCCGCGTGGGGGATTCTCCAGCGCACGAGGAGAAGAGCAGAGCCATCCGCCCGCGTGGGGGATTCTCCAGCGCACGAGGAGAAGAGCAGAGCCATCCGCCCGCGTGGGGGATTCTCCAGCGCACGAGGAGAAGAGCAGAGCCATCCGCCCGCGTGGGGGATTCTCCAGCGCACGAGGAGAAGAGCAGAGCCATCCGCCCGCGTGGGGGATTCTCCAGCGCACGAGGAGAAGAGCAGAGCCATCCGCCCGCGTGGGGGATTCTCCAGCGCACGAGGAGAAGAGCAGAGCCATCCGCCCGCGTGGGGGATTCTCCAGCGCACGAGGAGAAGAGCAGAGCCATCCGCCCGCGTGGGGGATTCTCCAGCGCACGAGGAGAAGAGCAGAGCCATCCGCCCGCGTGGGGGATTCTCCAGCGCACGAGGAGAAGAGCAGAGCCATCCGCCCGCGTGGGGGATTCTCCAGCGCACGAGGAGAAGAGCAGAGCCATCCGCCCGCGTGGGGGATTCTCCAGCGCACGAGGAGAAGAGCAGAGCCATCCGCCCGCGTGGGGGATTCTCCAGCGCACGAGGAGAAGAGCAGAGCCATCCGCCCGCGTGGGGGATTCTCCAGCGCACGAGGAGAAGAGCAGAGCCATCCGCCCGCGTGGGGGATTCTCCAGCGCACGAGGAGAAGAGCAGAGCCATCCGCCCGCGTGGGGGATTCTCCAGCGCACGAGGAGAAGAGCAGAGCCATCCGCCCGCGTGGGGGATTCTCCAGCGCACGAGGAGAAGAGCAGAGCCATCCGCCCGCGTGGGGGATTCTCCAGCGCACGAGGAGAAGAGCAGAGCCATCCGCCCGCGTGGGGGATTCTCCAGCGCACGAGGAGAAGAGCAGAGCCATCCGCCCGCGTGGGGGATTCTCCAGCGCACGAGGAGAAGAGCAGAGCCATCCGCCCGCGTGGGGGATTCTCCAGCGCACGAGGAGAAGAGCAGAGCCATCCGCCCGCGTGGGGGATTCTCCAGCGCACGAGGAGAAGAGCAGAGCCATCCGCCCGCGTGGGGGATTCTCCAGCGCACGAGGAGAAGAGCAGAGCCATCCGCCCGCGTGGGGGATTCTCCAGCGCACGAGGAGAAGAGCTGAGCTATACGCACGCGTGGGGGATTCTCCAGTGCACTAGAATAGCTGAGCTATACGCACGCGTGGGGGATTCTCCAGTGCACTAGAATAGCTGAGCCATCCGCCCGCGTGGGGGATTCTCCAGTGCACTAGAATAGCTGAGCTATACGCCAATGCACTACTCATTTAATACCTGCAGACAATCCTGGAATCACTTACCAGCAGGATTTTTCTTCACAGCTGATGGTGGGACGCCTCCATTGTGGATTTCCTCTCCAGCGATGTCCAGGTTCTCTAAGCCTTTGTTGTGACAAACACTGAGCTTCTGCTCAAACTCATCAACCTGTGTCTGGAGGAGAAACAAAAGCAACGCTTAAAGGATATTCATCACCAGGATCAAGGACTGTAAACCCAGCGGACAAACGGCTGTGCACCTCCTGCAGATCCTCATCTTGTAGCCTTTAATGTTAGTTTTCACAAAAAAAAGCCCTACAATTATGTAAATGAGCCTGAAGGACTCCATTAACCTCTCATTGCACAATTTATCCCCTAACAACTTTCATTTTTGTATTTTCATTTTTCACTTCCTACCTTCAAAAATCCAGACCATGTACTGGAAAGCAGGAAAAAAAAATTTCCTGGCGCTTTTCATAGTTGAGTGCACGGAGCGGCGGGCGGCGTCATTGCCACCATTATGAGGACATACAGCATTTTCGACTTTGGGCGCCATTTTCCGTTATTGAGTTACTCGCTGGGAACAATAGTTTTTATACTTTGATATATTGGACATTAGTGTCTTGGCGATGCCCAAAATATTTGTGAATTTTATGTTAAAGGGAAGGATTAAAACTTTTAGGGTATTTTTTCAGACCCCCCCCCTCTCTCAGCCTGCGATCCCTCTCCAAACATTGACAGACAACGTGTGAGGTTGGTAAGGGGTTAAAGCCATTTTGCTATAAATAATAATAAGGGCACAAGAAGCCTAAAGAAGAGGAGGTCCTGCAGAGGGGGCGCACACCGGTGTCAGTGCTTGGTTTACAATCCTTCATCCTGGTGGTAGATCTCCTATAACACATTGATTTGCATTGTTTTCAGCCTATTGTCAGGGAGAGGAACACGATCTACAGAGACCTTCAGGCCGTGGGGAGCAGGGACCCCGAGATTACAATGTGTATACAGACTACTAGCAATGAGAAGGGGTCTCCAGGATCCCCGGCCGCCTCAGGCTCTCGCCCCCTTGTGTTAGAAGCCTTTACTGCACTTACAGGACATTGATCCCTTTATTTTTCCCCCCAACTCTTTTTGACCTATAAACCAGAAGCCTTTGTATCCCAAGATAAATGGCCCCCGGATTTCTAGCAGCACCCAGCGTCCTGCGCACGGCTCAGCGTCACCATGGAGATGACACACATTCTGCAGGGGAAGCTGCCCCCCCCCCCCCCACTATTGGCTGAAAAGAAGTTACCACCTCCTGCAGAGAACCCGTCACCACATTTTCACAAATATAGCTGATAGGTTCCAATAGAGACCCATTAAAGGGCCTGTCCAGTGTCAGCAAATAATTGATAAGCTTTGTGTAAGGAAAACTTCAATAATTTCCCAATTGTAGAATCCCTGGTCATGTCACACAGGTGCACGGCTCGTTATATCCCTGGTCATGTGATGTCACACAGGTGCACGGCTCGTTATATCCCTGGTCATGTGATGTCACACAGGTGCACGGCTCGTTATATCCCTGGTCATGTGATGTCACACAGGTGCATGGCTCGTTATATCCCCGGTCATGTGATGTCACACAGGTGCACGGCTCGTTATATCCCCGGTCATGTGAGGTCACACAGGTTCATGGCTCGTTATATCCCTGGTCATGTGATGTCACACAGGTGCATGGCTCGTTATATCCCTGGTCATGTGATGTCACACAGGTGCACGGCTCGTTATATCCCTGGTCATGTGATGTCACACAGGTGCATGGCTCGTTATATCCCTGGTCATGTGATGTCACACAGGTGCATGGCTCGTTATATCCCTGGTCATGTGATGTCACACAGGTGCACGGCTCGTTATATCCCTGGTCATGTGATGTCACACAGGTGCACGGCGTGTTATATCCCTGGTCATGTGATGTCACACAGGTGCACGGCTCGTTATATCCCTGGTCATGTGATGTCACACAGGTGCACGGCTCGTTATATCCCTGGTCATGTGATGTCACACAGGTGCACGGCTCGTTATATCCCTGGTCATGTGATGTCACACAGGTGCACGGCTCGTTATATCCCTGGTCATGTGATGTCACACAGGTGCACGGCTCGTTATATCCCTGGTCATGTGATGTCACACAGGTGCACGGCTCGTTATATCCCTGGTCATGTGATGTCACACAGGTGCACGGCTCGTTATATCCCTGGTCATGTGATGTCACACAGGTGCACGGCTCGTTATATCCCTGGTCATGTGATGTCTCACAGGTGCACGGCTCGTACATCCCTGGTCATGTGATGTCTCACAGGTGCACGGCTCGTTATATCCCTGGTCATGTGATGTCACACTGGTGCACAGCTCGTTATATCCCTGGTCATGTGATGTCACACAGGTGCACGGCTCGTTAGATTCCCGGTCACGTGATGTCACACAGGTGCACGGCTCGTTAGATCCCCGGTCACGTGATGTCACACAGGTGCACGGCTCATTATATCCCTGGTCATGTGATGTCACACAGGTGCACGGCTCGTTAGATCCCTACCTTGAGCTCGGGCTTGGCTCCTCTGCGCATCTTTCCTATCACGGTGAGGAAGGAGCTGTACACGGCGTCATCGCTCAGTTTGTCTCCGTAACAGTCGAAGCAATCGTGCAGTTTATTCAGCGCTTTCTCCGTGAAGGGGAGGAGCGAGAGACAAAGGGCGAGATCCCTCCACTGCCGCTCCGTCCTAGGAGGAAACACGTGTCTGACAAAGCACCGAGATCAGGACTGCACCACGGCGCCAGCACCCGGAGACACTTACCTGGCCGTGCGGAACCTATGGCACAGCTTCTCTACCAGGCTCTCGCTCTGCTTGTCCTTGGTGATGTAAGACAGGAGGTGCCTGAGGAAACCACAAGAAAACTGTAACTAATACAGCGCCAGGTAAAGACAAGGCCTACGGCACAAGTGGCAGCCAATCCGTGGCCCCAGTGACGGCCATTGTGCTAGGGGCCCGCTGTTTGCAGCCGCACGTATCAGCGTTATGGGCACAGGACCTTAACCCCTTTGTGTCTGGGCCTTTCAGTCCTTTAGGGCCCGCCCGGTGTCATTCTTGGAGGTGATAACCATAGACCAGGGGGAGGAGCATAGGACGGAGGGAGGAGCCATTCAGAGCAGATCTGCAGCGTCACATGTTACAGGATATAAAAGGTTTATTTTTTTTGTAATTTGGACATATGGGGGGGGATTATTTTTTTTTTTGTGGGTGAGATCCACTTTTCAGGGACATCATTTATGGTGGGGGGGGCGGCTTAATAGCCAATAATCTGATTTTATTAACTATTGGTGGTGGTAAAAAAAAAAAAAAAAAATCATGAATACTTCTTTATGGTTTTTAGCATTTTTTCCCTGGACGTTCAGCGATACCATAAAAATAGTGTGTTCTCTTTATTCTCTGGGTCATCACGATTACTGCAATTCACCATTTAAGTGCTGAAAACCCAAACTCTGCTTCTACTCGAGGAAAAAAAAAAAAATCTCACCTCACCGGCTGGGGCAGGGTCCGGCTGGCTATATACTGGGGGGGGGGCAGGGTCCGGCAGGCTATATACTGGGGGGGGGGGGGGCAGGGTCCGGCAGGCTATATACTGGGGGGGGGGGGCAGGGTCCGGCAGGCTATATACTGGGGGGGGGGGGCAGGGTCCGGCAGGCTATATACTGGGGGTGGGGGGTGGGGGCAGGGTCCGGCAGGCTATATACTGGGGGGGCAGGTGCCGGCAGGCTATACACTGGGGGGCAGGGCGCGGCAGGCTATATACTGGGGGGGCAGGGTCCGGCAGGCTATATACTGGGGGGGCAGAGTCCGGCAGGCTATATACTGGGGGGGCAGAGTCCGGCAGGCTATATACTGGGGGGGGCAGGGTCCGGCAGGCTATATACTGGGGGGGCAGAGTCCGGCAGGCTATATACTGGGGGGGCAGAGTCCGGCAGGCTATATACTGGGGGGGCAGGGTCCGGCAGGCTATACACTGGGGGGGCAGGGTCCGGCAGGCTATATACTGGGGGGGGCAGGGTCCGGCAGGCTATATACTGGGGGGGCAGAGTCCGGCAGGCTATATACTGGGGGGGCAGAGTCCGGCAGGCTATATACTGGGGGGGCAGAGTCCGGCAGGCTATACACTGGGGGGGCAGGGTCCGGCAGGCTATATACTGGGGGGGGCAGAGTCCGGCAGGCTATATACTGGGGGGGCAGAGTCCGGCAGGCTATATACTGGGGGGGCAGGGTCCGGCAGGCTATATACTGGGGGGGGCAGGGTCCGGCAGGCTATATACTGGGGGGGCAGGGTCCGGCAGGCTATATACTGGGGGGGCAGGGTCCGGCAGGCTATATACTGGGGGGGCAGGGTCCGGCAGGCTATATACTGGGGGGGCAGAGTCCGGCAGGCTATATACTGGGGGGGGCAGGGTCCGGCAGGCTATACACTGGGGGGGCTGTGACCAATGCATTTCCCACCCTCAGCTTATACTCGAGTCAGTAGTTTTTCCCAGGTTTTTGTGGTAAAATTAGGGGCCTCTGCTCATACGCGAGTATATACGGTATATTTTTTTTGTTTACAGAGCTGTGTTAGAGCTTATTTTTTGTGGGACAAGCTGTACTTTTCTTGGTATCATGTTGGGGTAAATTTTACTTTTTGATCACTTTTTATGCGGTTAAAATTTTACAATTTGTGAAGTTTTTTGTGTGTTTTTTTCTTTTTTTTACGGCGTTCACTGTACGGGTTTAGTGACAATTTTATTTTATTGGATGGGTTGTTATGGACTTTTGATACCCAATGTGTTTTTTGCGATTATCACTTATGTTTTGATTACTGCATGGAACGGTACTTCAGGGGACCTTTCATTCTTTTTTCAATAATTAAAAAAAATTTTTTTTTTTTTATACAGTTTTATTTTGCCCCAGGGAGGGACATGAACAAGTGTTCATTGTAATATACTGCAATACTAATGTACTGCAGTGTATTACATGGTCAGCAGGCAGCTACTATAGGCAGCCCTGGGATTAGGGTGCCCTGCACGGAGGGTACCAGTCGCCGCACTGATGCACCATAGACCCCGTGGTCACTATGACCGTGGCGTCTATAGGGTTAAACAGTCGGGATCGCGATGGCACGGGCTCAGCTTCTGAGACTGGGCGATCGCCATGACACGATTCTACGTCAAGGTGCGGAAAGGGGTTAAGGCAAGTTCTGTAAGAGTTGGTCCACACAATCCGCCTACAAGGCTGCAATACAACGCGGGTTCCATTAGATACATCTGTGGGATTCTACAAGTGTGTTACACATTATTGCTATAGTCAATACTCAGCGCTGCTACATAACCAGTAGAGACTGAGGATAGACTGTCGCTCGTAGTTTTATGGACAATATATAATATGGTAATAAAAGTAGATGTTTCCATGTGATCACCTCATAATGGTGTGGAAAGGCTCCTCCTCCACGCCACAGTCCGGGTCTGACAAGCGGCTGATTATATCCGGCAGAAGGTTGTACACCGCATTGCCCTGGAAGACAGGACAAGATATCAAGGATCTAGAGTATTATATGCCAGCACTGATGAGTCCTGCGCACGCACCTTGTTAGACAGCTCCGTGAAGAAATTCTTGGCCAGAGAGGAGATTTCTGGGTCGGAATCGATAAGGAGCACGGCCATCTCACTGACCTGCCCTTTAACCTTTACCATGTCCTTTAAGATCAGATGTGTCATTACAATGGCCGAGGTCCTGCGAACTTCACGAGACTCGTCCCGCAGTCTAAGGTACAAGGAAAGAGCAATTGGAAATATCCAAAGTCTTCAGCATAGCATATATACAATATACAGTATATGACGGGGGCTGCTGGCAATCAGACCCCACTTCTGGTAAGGATGGGAGCAATCGGTCAGGATCCGCTCTGCAGCTGCCACTGCATGGGAGCAGGTCATAAAACCCCAAGTGCATGGACAGAGCGCTAGCCCCATGCATGTAACTAATGCAGCAATGACCGCACTTACTGCGATTGTCCTCTTACCTGGCATAGAGATGGGGGGTCCAGGGCTCTATGAGATTAGGGAACCTGATGCTGAGGTCTCCTAAGGCAATCATGATGTTTGACCGCACCACTGGCAAAGGAGACTTCTCCAGAAGTGTGAAGACAAGACGCAGGTGAGAGTCACAGAAGTCAGCGCTGGGAAGAGGCGCAAAACAAGAGAAGAAGTCAAATTTAAGGCAATGGCATAAAACCACAAACTACTATAACTGACTGATTAGTTACCTGATCATCATGAACTTTGTAAGTGCCAGCGTGGCTGCCGTGCACAAGGCCGGGTCGCTGCACTTCACAGAATTTTTACAAACCCGGAGAACAAGAGGAAGAAATGCAGAGAGGTACTGCTGCCCTGTGACAAGGGAACGGTTCATACGATTAACCCTTTACACCGTTATTAGAGGCCGAGGAGCACGGGCGGCTCTCACACCCACCATGAAGAAGCTCCTTGTCACAAACTCTCTGAATGAGCTCCGCTTCTGCATCATCGGCAGACGCCCCGACCAGCCCCAGGTCCTCCTCCTGCAAACTCTCATCGCCCTGCAGAGAAAAACTGCCATTAACATTCTCCCCGAGCAGTCAGAGAACCATCCGGGGAGGCAGTAACCAGCGCGACTATACAGAGTGACTCGCCTCCGCGGATGTAAGGTGTAGACCCACGCCACCCCTGGGGAGTCCTAGGAATATTTCTATACAATGGGTTATAGATTTAGGGGATTAACTTGGCAAAATGCAAACAAAGTAAAACTGGATTCCCTTCAGAGATGCTGGGGGGGGGAGGGGGGGGTGTCTCAGAGGATGGGGCACAAGAGAGACGGGGGCTATTGGAGGACATTCATGTGCTGGGGGCAGGAAGTAGGGAGACCAATATACCCCGCACAGCAATCTAAGGGATAGGATAGGGGGAAGAGCGGGTGGAGATTGATGGGACTGAGCCGTTATACCCCCATCTGGGGAGTCCCTACAAATGGAGGAGCCTCGGTTCTAGTCCAATCCGGGCATTACAACACTTGGAGATACAATCCGAAGGGGAAACAAGAAAGCATTGAGGCTCCTAGAGACCAGTAGTGTAGATTTAGGCTCCAGGTACCACACGCTCCGCGTGTGTGAAGATAATTTCTCATACATGTCTCCAAGTCTCTTAGAAACTAGATGGCTTCCTTGGATACAACCACCTCACATTGTGCAGCGGTGGCCAGACATGCGCTATAGAGCTCCGCCGGACCTCCTGGCTTCAGCGATCATTACCACAGGACGGCTGCAGGACCTGCAGTAACTCCAGGACATTTTATATACTAAAACTTGTGTCTTTGTGCAATCCCTCCAGCAGAGGTGGTCGTATATAAGGACAGTCTTGTTTCTAAGGGACTATATCACTACATTTATGAGAAATTATCTTCACCAAGGTCATTTTTTTTTTTTTTTAATAACATCAAAAATTTAAGAAATGTTTATAAATGGCAGATTAATGACACTGAATGTGACTGCCGAGATGAGAAAACCCCTTTAACTGCAACGTGTAACCGCACCCTGAATAATGTAACTAGATTGGAAAAAGGAGTGTCAAAAAAGAAAAGCAAGCAAAAAGTTTGATGCCATTGAGGTCCTTTGATGGCCGCACCGGGCCGCCCAGGAGGCAGGTCTGCGCGCAGGCGTGGCCTCGGCTACAGGGCCGCCCAGGAGGCAGGTCTGCGCGCAGGCGTGGCCTCGGCTACAGGGCCGCCCAGGAGGCAGGTCTGCGCGCAGGCGTGGCCTCGGCTACAGGGCCGCCCAGGAGGCAGGTCTGCGCGCAGGCGTGGCCTCGGCTACAGGGCCGCCCAGGAGGCAGGTCTGCGCGCAGGCGTGGCCTCGGCTACAGGGCCGCCCAGGAGGCAGGTCTGCGCGCAGGCGTGGCCTCGGCTACAGGGCCGCCCAGGAGGCAGGTCTGCGCGCAGGCGTGGCCTCGGCTACAGGGCCGCCCAGGAGGCAGGTCTGCGCGCAGGCGTGGCCTCGGCTACAGGGCCGCCCAGGAGGCAGGTCTGCGCGCAGGCGTGGCCTCGGCTACAGGGCCGCCCAGGAGGCAGGTCTGCGCGCAGGCGTGGCCTCGGCTACAGGGCCGCCCAGGAGGCAGGTCTGCGCGCAGGCGTGGCCTCGGCTACAGGGCCGCCCAGGAGGCAGGTCTGCGCGCAGGCGTGGCCTCGGCTACAGGGCCGCCCAGGAGGCAGGTCTGCGCGCAGGCGTGGCCTCGGCTACAGGGCCGCCCAGGAGGCAGGTCTGCGCGCAGGCGTGGCCTCGGCTACAGGGCCGCCCAGGAGGCAGGTCTGCGCGCAGGCGTGGCCTCGGCTACAGGGCCGCCCAGGAGGCAGGTCTGCGCGCAGGCGTGGCCTCGGCTACAGGGCCGCCCAGGAGGCAGGTCTGCGCGCAGGCGTGGCCTCGGCTACAGGGCCGCCCAGGAGGCAGGTCTGCGCGCAGGCGTGGCCTCAGCTGTAGGGGCCGCCCAGGAGCAGGTCTGCGCGCAGGCGTGGCCTCAGCGAGGTCCTATGGTCCCTAGATTGTTCAATGACTGGAGTGTCCATCTAATGTCTTCAAAGCCCTGCCCTGAAGAATTGCACCGGGGGAAGGGGGGTCCTGGTGTTGTAAATGAAAACTGATGTTGGGATTAATAAATATGACCAGAAAAACACAGTTTCCAAATTCATCCCCCCCACTATTTTTGGTCCAGGTGGAGGACACTGGGGAAGTTATGAACATGTGGACCCCAAGATCCCAGGCTACGGATCCATCCCTGCTGACGCCTCTGTATACAGTCACATTGTAACCCACTCACCTTACACTTCCCTTGTTTGTTCTTCCCCAGTTTCTCCGCTTCTTGCTCTTCTTTCAAAACCCTTTTTCTCCTTAATTCTGCACTGACGGTACATTCCAGGTGCACCACAAGCTGCAGAGCGACGTCTCCGGCCAGGGACAGCAGGTGGGTGAGGAGATGGGCCGGCAGCTCGGATGCTGGAGGGGAAGGGGTGCAGTTACTGCTGAGGTCTCAGGATTGTGCTGCAGCCAATGATCCTGTAACTCACCTTCTCCTCGGCTGTTCAGGACCTGCTGCACCTGCAGGCTGCATCTGTACAAGACGTCTGCGCTCATCTCCTCCGGCTCCTCCCCCATCTCATACATCAGTTTCATCACCGCCTCCTTGAAGGTTAACCAGTGCATGTCCTGCTGTGTGATCCCTTATAGGGGAAAAGCCCAAACAGAGACAAGTGGGGATAAATAATAGTAACATATAACACAATAACATAAGTCTCTATAGACTTCACCTCCAACCACGGCGTCCGTAACACTCTGGAACAGGCGGTGGCTCCTTGGAAGATGCAGCGGAGGAGACGTCTTCCCCGGGGCAGACTGGAGACATAGATACAAGTTTGTGGAGCAATAACACAAAACATCTAATCATCACGCTACTATTAAACCGCGCAGCACGGAGAAGATATTGCAGCCAGGACACAAACCAACCTTGTGGCCTTGGGTGATCTTCAGGATGCAGTTACACACTTCACGAGCGAGCGGATAGTCCTTGTGTACGTCTTGTCCCAGTCCCACAGTCACCAGAGTGTCCAAGTTACTGAGAACGATTTCTGGTTGGCCCCTTTAATAGACGTTCGGTTGTTACATCTGTTCTGTACTAGCGCTGCCCTTCACCCGGCTAAACAGGTCACCAGTGACCACCCCCTCCCCCTGTCCCGTCCCCACCACCGGCACCAGGGACGCCCTTAGGTTTGGGGATTCCTGTGATGTTGTCTCTGGGGCAGAGGGAGGGACGCTCTTCGGTTTGGGGATTCCTGTCATGACGTTCCCCCCCCCCCCCTCATAAGCTCGTGTCACCCCTCAGTCTGAGCTCATGCAGGCAGAGCCCTCCTCTTACTGATCATATGACCTTTGTACATGTCCCCTATGAAGGGTAATAATCTCTCTATTACTCACCGAGCCATCATACCCAGCAACATAACTGCAGCGCGACGTTCTACGTCAGAACAAGACACCTTGAGGGTAAACTTCTCCCACAGCAACTGCATCACAGAGGGACGGATTTCCCCTTTTTGTACAAACTCCAAAACCTAAAACGATAGTGATTTTTAAAGGATTAAAATTTCTAGTAAAAAAATCTAATCTTTACAACGTGAATGCTATAAAAGCCCTTACTATCTCCTCCAGGGACTGGATGATGCCAGCAGAGGAGTCCAGCATCAGCAATAACAGATTCCGGACCAAATTCTGAGCCTTCACCCTGGAATAAGAAGTCATGTGATGAGAAGTCACAGCACTAGATGCAGAGTCATTACCAAGGACACAAGCGCTGATCACAGGGACCAGCAGCAGCCTAGAGCGCGCCTCCCCAAATAAAGCGGGTGCAGGTGCTCTACCATCTCCACAAATTGTATTCACCTCCATTGTAGAGGCCTAGAAAATCTGCATTCAGTAGTTCAGTTCTTCCCACCTCAGAGGTGACAGCAGAGATGAGACACCGCGTGAGGCTGCGGCCGCGCTGCTGAACACACGCATTTCAAAACGCAATGAAACAGCTGAGATTTGCTTAACCCCTTAGTGACCGGGCATTTAGTACATTTTTGTATGTGCGGTTTAAGGGTCATTTTTTGCTGTGTTTTTTTTTCGGGACACAGCTAGTATAAGCAACGAAAGTTTTATACCCAACTAAAATTTTTAAAAAGTGTTCAAAGTTTAAAGGCTGTTTTTTTTGTAATTTATGGCGTTTTCTTAATTTGCTAAATAACTCAAAACATTAATGAATTCCCCATTGTGTTGTGGTATATAATATGTTCAGTCTCGGGGAGACTACAGCGATGGTTTTGTAGTGTAGCGGGGGATTTTTATTACATTGGGAAAGGACATTGTATTTTATGAATATTTTTGTGTGGGTTCTTACTTTACATGAGGTCATAAACGACCCGGATGAACATTAACTTTCATTTTTCTTCTTGTACAAGTTTTCCCCTGTAACTGAGGCATCTGTAAGGGTGGCGGTGGCACAGGTGGCGTTTTGAACCTGGGTTTAAAGCAGTACGAAAAAGTAAACTGCAGGCGTTTGGCGTTTGACCATTTTTCATAATCATCTTTAGACGCATGCATTTAACAGACTGCTTAAAAACGGGTTCAAACGCCACGTGTGCCACAACCCGAAGAGCCTCAGTTACAGGGAAATGACCACCCGTGACTGGGGACTCAGATCTGGACTGGTCTTGTCCCAGCTGCTCTGTTTAACCCCTGAAGACCCCAGCGGCTCATTCAGTGCAATGCTGTGAGAGTGGAGAAGGGAGAAACCATAACCACATCTCCCCAGGGTCTCTGTGACGCCCTGAGACAGTCCTGCTCCCGCAGCTAGCCCGGAGCAGTAGAAAACTGTCGAGACGTCTAAATACTTTGCTGCAGACTCAGGACCTGCACCCGCTGACGTCTGAAGTCACCAGCGCTCCCAAACCAAATAAATGGAATGTAAACATTTGCATTTTCAAAACGCCAGTATTAATAAAACCTTGCATTAACAGTTATGTTTTTGGCAATGCGACAGTAATCAACTTTGGCAAATCTCTTCAGCCGTTTCATTAGGTTTTTAAATGCATGTCTAAAAAACCTGGTGTGACTGCACCCTAAAGAACAGGCTCCATAATATAGCTCTTACTACAGCACTCACCTTTCAGACTCTGAAGTGGCTCCAATATAGAGTTGGCGGTAAGCACCCACTACAGCGTCACGAACACCAGGCTCCTTGGACCACACAAGCGGCAGCATTCGGCGCACTCCAATTACAGCCTGAGGTACCCCGAATTGTGACACAGTCACAAAGAATTCTATGACTTCTTGTACCACTAGAAAACATTACCAGCAGTTATTGGGTTAGTTCAACTCTCCTTAAAAATGATCAATACATCTCAAAAGGAAAGTATCCTGAACTCACCAGATGAGGCCGCCTCGTACATCATCTTACTTATTATATCAATGGCTTCTTCTATCTTCACTGAGAAATGGTGAGCGTCAGTCAGGTACTGCACCAGCATCTCCTGCTTGTTCAGCTCAGACCTCTGCTCCTCTGACGCCTCAGGGCTTCTTCACCAACTTCTTGCTTCTCATTTGTGGTTTCTGAACTTTTATCCTTTCCTGAAATATTGTGAAGAATGTTAGATTAGTGAGATGATTAGAATAAGACATCAGGTAGTGAACACAAGGCAAAGCCATCAGGTCCACCACTAGTTTGTAAGTGAAAGACGTGACATGAGAGCAAAGTGATCAAAAGGAACAGCAACAAACCAGAGCGACACATGAACCACCATGAAGCTTCAGTTTGGGCCGGGCCTTCCTCTACCTGTGAAGATTCTCTCCAGAATTCTGGTCACGGCTCCATCCCCATCCTCTAATGACAGCAGAGGGTCCTTCTGGGAAGAGAGAGATTCCCTTCTTTACCAAACAAATGGCCTTTCTGAAAAAAAATAAATAAAAAGTTAACCAAAGAGATTCATTTTCTCAAGAAAAAAAAAAAAAAAAGTGTAAGATCGGCTGATCCTGACTTGTAACTGGTGCTCTTCAGCAGCCCCAGGACGAGCTCACAGAGCTGCTGGGGGAGACGCCACGTCCTCCTCCTCCTCATTGTCCTCCTCTTCCAGGGCATCCAGAGCCTCCAGCAATTCCGGAAGCATGGCCTCCCATTCCTCTTCTGCAGAGATCACTACAACTGGATTACAGCACAAGGATACAACAGTCAGAGCAGCCATGATGTAAGAAACCAATCACGGGGAACAGAACAGCCCACGGGGCCACAAGAACAGACCTGGCGGCTTCCCCTTGTATTTGGCTTGAAGCTCCTTCATTTTATTCCGTTCTTTTTCCAGAGGCCCCTTTAGGTCCGCGCTGCTCAGCTGCAGAACGGAGACAATCACTGAGCAATAATAACTTCATACCCGACACACCCTACAGGTAGAGACTCACCTTACAAGTGAAAGGATTGTTGGCAAGAAAAGATGCAAGAACCTGGATGGCGTTTTTGCAGACCTTGACAGATTTGTCATAGAGGCGGCCGACCACCACGTGACCACCGACTGGAAACGAGACAGAGGCAGAGCCTGGAACCAGAGACACGAGACATCAAGTATTTCAGGAGAAAGTCCGGGGCTGGCACTGGCATGTGGTCGTATCTGAGGGACCATATGACTATATGAGAAATTATCTCCACAGGAACATTTTTTTTAATAACATCCAATTGAAGAAATGTTTACATAAGGCAAATGAATTCAATGTAAATGCCCAGATGGGAAAACCCCTTGAAGCTGAATTGCTGAAGCCGCTTCAAGCGCAGGACTCCAGCAGGAGGGGAAGAAGGTGGAGGAGCCCCCAAGCTCTCAGTGATTGGGGGGGTGGTTACAATCCATTCTGTGTATATGGAATACACTTAGGGGTCTGTCCATGAAAGAAAGTTTTCCATTTTTAACCCCCTGTGCACCAGGATGTATTATAAGGTCCCGGTGCTGCAGGGTTGTATGGGGAGTGCTCATGGGAATTACAGCTGACACCCCCTGTTGTGGCACAAGTCACAGCAGTTACCTGTTAAGTGCCACAGTTGAACTCTACTATGGCACCCAACAATACTGCCGACGGCACTGCCAGGGTAGAATTATATCTGAAATGCTGTGTTTTTTTTTTTTTTATACAAACTGTGAATTAAAGAAAGTTATTTTGTTATCCCGAGTATATTCACGAATCTTGTCTTCATGGAAATATCCCTTTAAACACAACTTTATGTAATATATAAAAGATACAAGTTAATTAAGGTTTCATATAGCCACAAACTTACCTTTTCTTGCACAATACGATTGTAGATTTGCAGGACGCAGGATCGCACATAAGTGTTGACATCGTGGATATGTTCCTGGATAGTGTCCAGGAAACTGTCCCTTGTATTTTTCTCGGACTCGTCCAGGTTGTCTCCACTAAGGACACGGATAACCGTCTCTCCCATTACCGTCAACACAGCGTTTCTCATCATATAAGGCTACGGATGTGCAAGATATAATAACAAGTTACGTTGTATGTGAGGGAAGATAATTCATCGCAGACAATGGAGACATGTTACCTCGCTGTCCAGGTAATCTAAGAGAACGCTGATATGTGGCATCATGATGGCAGGGATCTTCTCAGAGAGCTGAGTGATGAAGCTGCACAGAGTCTTTACTGCCGAGCTTTCCCGGGAGAGGTCCTGACACGACTTCTGACCAATTTTTCTGCAACAATGAAAATGGTTAAATCCCAAAAGCAAAGGAAAATGATGAAAGAAGATAATTACCAGTGTGCAGCGTCTCACCTCATTATTTCCCCACCAGTGCCTTCATTCCGTATTCAGTGGCCCAAAGACTCAGTGCATGGACCAGCAACGGCGCCAGATGCTCAAAGTGCTGCAGGAGCTGAATGACCTTCACACTGACACCTACAAAGTCACAGCACATGTCAGACGCATAAAAATCATTAGCGCTTTAATATCTAAAGGATTCAAAAGACTCGCACCAAGACCCATGAAAGCGAAGATAAACTCCAACAGGGGAGCCACTCATTGTCATAGCAGTTCTCCCCGTCCCCCGTGTATGAGTGCCGGCCTCTGCTCCCTGTAGCTCCCAGTCTTGTAGGTCTCCTCAGTATCTGCACCTCACACTTTGATGGGCAGTATAAATCAAGTTGAGAAAGACCATGAAAAAAAAACTTGCTGTGGGTCCGGCTTACAGCGGCAGCGAGAACCTAATCCACAACCACCAAGATTACAGACCGAGGGCCCGGAGCAGAGACATGCCCAGTGGAGGAGGAGGTCACACGCCAGCTAAGAAGTCCTGTCATGTAGTAAAGGCAAAGCTTCTGGCCCCGCAGTGAGGTCCTTCGCTCAGACTTACTCAGGGTGTCATTCGAGCGCTTCACAGCTACACCAAGCAGATGTGACAAGGCTTCCCACAGGGACTTGTTTTTCAATGCTCCAATACTTGGATTTTCCATCATTTTGTAGCAGCAGCCGGTGACCATGCTGAAAGGAAACATTAATTACACAACGAATAATGAAAAGTTACAGCAAACTCACTTTACCTGCTGTCAGGTTACCAAAGATATGTGCTCACACCCCCTGAGTAATGACCCTACTAAGCCCTCCGCAGATCAGGAACCTGTTGGTCCACTCATACTCTGCCAGACACTTGTGCGGGCAGATCAGTACTGAGGAAACCAGCAATGACGCTTAATGTAGGTCTGGCCTTACAGCGGCAGCGAGAACTACTGCACAGCCACCAAGATTACAGACCGAGGGCAAAGAGCAAAAGGTCAAACCAGAGAAGTCACATTCGCCTTGGACTCATCACACAGCAGGACAAAGAATTAGAGACTCTTACACCAGGTTTTCTAATGCAAAAGCTCCCAAAATGGAAGAAAAGTAAAACAGGATCAAACCTGATAAACTCCTCTTCAATCAATGACATGTTCCAAAGCCGTCGTATATCCAGCTGAAGCAGGTGAGTAACGGTTTGCAGGACGCTCTCCCTCTCGTTCTCCCACAAGAAACCATCCGCTTTAGACTTCGCCTTCCTGCCCTGAGAGCAAAAGAATGGACATAGGAATAAGCTCTTATCTATAGTACAGAGACATCTGTGCACATACGAGGAGCTGGTTCTCCTGTGTGCAGCCTCACAAGGAGCAGCATGGGAGACATTATAGAGCAGAGTCAGCCTGGTCCACCACCTTATAGAATGGACATAGGACTAAGCTCTTATCTATAGTACAGAGACATCTGTGCACATACGAGGAGCTGGATCTCCTGTGTGCAGCCTCACAAGGAGCAGCATGGGAGACATTATAGAGCAGAGTCAGCCTGGTCCACCACCTTATAGAATGGACATAGGACTAAGCTCTTATCTATAGTACAGAGACATCTGTGCACATACGAGGAGCTGGATCTCCTGTGTGCAGGCCTCACAAGGAGCAGCATGGGAGACATTATAGAGCAGAGTCAGCCTGGTCCACCACCTTATAGAATGGACATAGGACTAAGCTCTTATCTATAGTACAGAGACATCAAGGCACATACGAGGAGCTGGATCTCCTGTGTGTAGCCTCACAAGGAGCAGCATGGGAGACATTATAGAGCAGAGTTAGCCTGGTCCACCACCTTATAGAATGGACATAGGAATAAGCTCTTGTATGTGCACAGATGTCTCTGCACACAGGAGATCCAGCTCCTCCTCTATAGTACAGCCTCACAAGGAGCAGCATGGAAGACAATATAGAGCAGAGTCAGCCTGGTCCAGCAGCTTACAGAATGGATGTCACATTAGGGACAGCATAAGAGGAATGGAATCTTATTAGAAAACAAGTTCTTAAATGTTCCTGTTGCTTTATGCATCATTTGTTATAAATGCAGAGTAGCCTTCACCTTCCCACTGGGCTCCACATTGCCCAATGCAGCTTATAGGTTTCCACTTCAAACGCCTCCACCAGATGCAAAAGGAGAAAACAGTTCATCTTGAGGGTGTTCAGGTGGAGGTTCCGATCTGCTGAGGCCAGTGACAGGTCTTCCAGCAGGGAGGGCAGTTCACTCGCATGTTGGGAATTTGCTACAAGTAAAGTGCAGACAAGTAAAATTACTGTAGTGCAGGTTCTATGTGCACTACAATTCTGGCAAAATACAAATTAAAGGGCACCTACCACCACAAATCTACCTATAAAGGTAGATCGGGTGGTAGGTGAATCAATGGGACGTGAGGATAGCCCTTTTAAGGGCTAATCCTCACGTCCCCGCACTTTTTTGTAAACTTTTATTACCCCAATATGTTAATTTTGTAATGCGGCTACTTGGGGCGTGGAGTAGCCGCATCTGAGGTTACACGAGGCGGCTACTCCACGGCCCCGGTAGCCACTTTACCCTCCTACTCACCATGTTCGGCGCGCAGCTGTGCTGCGCGCCCCTCATCGCCGATCAGTGACCGTCTGCGAATGCCGCTTCTGCGCATTCGCAGACGGCAGGATCGGCGGATGAGGGCGCGCAGCTACGAGCAGCTGCGCGCCGAACATGGTGAGTAGGAGGGTAAAGTGGCTACCGGGGCGTGGAGAAGCCGCCTCGTGTAACCTCAGATGCGGCTACTCCACGCCCAAGTAGCCGCATTACAAAATTAACATATTGGGGTAATAAAAGTTTACAAAAAAGTGCGGGGACGTGAGGATTAGCCCTTAAAAGGTCTATCATCACGTCCCATTGATTCACCTACCACCCAATCTACCTTTATAGGTAGATTTGTGGTGGTAGGTTTCCTTTAAAGTTCCAACATCTTCCTCCAAAACGTCCGGACATCAGTGCAGCAGACGCGGCCCCTCACTACCATCACTCCCTCCCTGATCAGCCGCACTGGGGTCCTGTAAGTTGTGGGCCATAAATATAATGGGGAAAGCCTCCGCTTCTCACTAGGGACCGTTCAGGTGCTGGTACAGACGTCCACTGTATCCGTCAGGGCTCTGGATCCGCTTATCATTGACAGTGAACTGTTAGATGGAATTTTTTGGATATTGTCCCAGTAATTACTTATAAGTCAGCGATCTAACACTCTACCATCCCCCTCCATTGTCCATAGACCATCACCTACGGCTTGATATCCTGAGTCTACAGCTGGAGATGATAAAACATTGTGGCAAGGTCATGTGACACCATCAGTGCACCCCATGAATCCCCATGGCCTCCCATAGTCCACGCTCCGGCACTTCAGCTACTGCGGGAAGTCTCAGGTTTCTCCATAAAGGTTTGTATTTTGTACAACCCTCCAAACCAAATATAAGTTTTGCCCTTCACCTCATTTCTACAAGTAGTGATACCATAGGGAGCGCACCTGGGGGACTGGGCAGCCAAAATGTACAGATACGGGTTTAGCACTGCCCTCTGTAGTGTCTCCAGACAGATACAGGGCCCCTTTTCCCACCAGCTCAGGGACCGGAATATACCTTGTATATATAGAAATATGACATCAAATCCGTAGCGGCGGCTATGAAATAAGTAGAAGAACTCCGGCATCACCACCTTTCAGGCCAGATCCCCCCCTTCCTTACCTTTAATAAGCAGCTCGAGCAGATCTTCTTTCAGAGCAGCCTCCACCGAGCGAAAATGGCTGCAAAAACACCATATAAAAGGTATAAGACGGCATTTAATGGTGAGGACTCTTCACACTTTGTAGGGGCTGAGATTGTGCACATGGACCCACTGGTCGGGAGCTCTCCATCACAAGCTCCCGACACAGGAAATGACTCGCACAGGTCACTTACATGCCTGATACAAGTTAACCTGTACCCATTCCAACACTTCTGTCACCAACCACAAAGGTGACTATGGTAATTGTGAAATGTCCCGATGAGCCCAAGCAGGGCGAAACATGGCATGTAGGGACATGCTCTACCTGACATCACTACTTTACAGCAGTTTTATAAACCTTCCCTGGGATTCTTGGGTCTTTAAAAGGGCCAGTGTTTATAGGGAAAGGTTCCAGCCATTTAGGGCGGCTCAGAGGTTAGGAAACTTAGGGATTAATAGTCATCTGTCTGGTTAGGGGTTAATAGGGTTAGTACTGCAGAATCTGAATATCAATACAAGTTATGTCACGTCACCTTGCTTGATTTGTTGTCTACAGTTTTCCATCATCTCCTTGTTGTGAAGTAGAAGATAATCGTTCACATAACACCGGAGGGAAGTCACAGGGAAGTGGCAGATTTTATGTCTTCCTCAGCCATCAGATTACCAAAGATCAGTGCTCATCTCTCTGCCTGGGCTCTGCGCCCGGCCCTGTGCAGCTCCCGCTCCGTCCTGTAGGTCCTCTCATGCGCTGACCACACACTCTGGGGGGCAGATTAGCTGAGAAGGACCAGCACTGTGTAATGTAGGTCCGGCCTTACAGCGGCAGCGAGACACTTCTGCGCAGCCACCAAGATTACAGACCGAGGGCAGCGAGCAAAGAGCCGTCCACAGGAGGCACGAGTCACATTCGCCTTGGACTCATCATGTGGCCGAGGAGAGGAAATCCACAGACAGACATTACATATACACTCTATGTACACATTACTTACTAGATCACGCTGTACAGGGAATCGAAGTGCTCTAGGACACACTTGGGGCCCTGGGAGCGGAGGGCGGCTTTATACGCTGGAAAAACAAGTCACAAAACATTAAAGAGGCAAAACTCAGAGACCCCAATAATCACCAGATGGAGACCTCCCACCTGCCGGATCTCTTACCAAGGAGCTGGGCGTCCAGCTGGCGCACAGGCAGAACCTCCTGGACCACATACTGGCCCACTCCTCCACTCCTCAGCAAGTCCTTAAAGGCCAAAGGGACACTGAACTGGACGGCCATAGCGGAGACCTGTGCAGAGGAAAGACATCAAGGTATAAGACGGCATCTGCTGGGGAGGGGAGGGAGGGAGGGGGGGGGGGGGGGGCTGGCTGTGGAAGGGGGGGCCGCATTGGCCAGGCCAGGGGTGATATGTGCCAGGGGTCGCATCGGCCGGGGGAGGGAGGGGGGGGGGCTGGCTGTGGAAGGGGGGGGCCGCATTGGCCAGGCCAGGGGTGATATGTGCCAGGGGTCGCATCGGCCGGGGGAGGGAGGGGAAGGGAGCAGCTGGGTGTGGAAGGGGAGGGGTTGCATCGGCCAGGCCAGGGGTGATATGTGCCAGGGTTCGCATCGGCCGGGGGAGGCTGGCTGTGGAAGGGGAGGGAGGCCGCATTGGCCAGGCCAGGGGTGATATGTGCCAGGGGTCGCATCGGCCGGGGGAGGGAGGGGAAGGGAGCAGCTGGGTGTGGTAGGGGGGGGTTGCATCGGCCAGGCCAGGGGTGATATGTGCCAGGGGTCGCATCGGCCGGGGGAGGGAGGGGGGGGGGGCTGGCTGTGGAAGGGGGGGGCCGCATTGGCCAGGCCAGGGGTGATATGTGCCAGGGGTCGCATCGGCCGGGGGAGGGAGGGGAAGGGGGCAGCTAGGTGTGGAGGGGGGCCGCATTGGCCAGGCCAGGGGTGATATGTGCCGGGGGTCGCATCGGCCGGGGGAGGGGGCTGGGTGTGGAAGGGGGGCCGTATTGGCCAGGGGTGATATGTGTCGGGGGTCGCATCGGCCGGGGGAGGGGGGGTCTGGGTGTGGAAGGGGGGCCGTATCGGCCAGGCCAGGGGTGATATGTGCCGGGGGGGGGGGGGGGGGGGGGGGGGGTCGCATCGGCCGGGGGAGGGAGGGGGGGGATATCTTCTGCTGGGGATAAGGGTGATAACTGCTGGGGGGGGCACTTCTCCCGGGGGAGGGGGTAATATCTGGGGCTTTGCGGGGTCAGGATGTGACGGCAGTCGCTCATCTCATGGAGGACATTACTGCGGCTTGTAAGACAATTCCTGGAGAGAAATCACTGATCTCCCTCTTACCCCACAGCGGGGCTGCCCGGAGCCTGCACACGACCTTTAGAGGGGGGTCATAGGTCATGGGTCAGCCCTCCATCACACGGGGTCACGTGCTGGTCACTTATTAGTGACCCCTGAACGCACGGATCTCCCGAGCGCAACAAGACGGGAAACCATGGAGAAAGAAGCTGCCGGAAGGTGGGGCACAGACACATTCCCGGGCCGCGGGTGACATGAAGGTGCCGGCCTATCCCCGCCCTGCAGAGTGTGAACACTCCTCTAGACGATGCGGTTTGTAGTCCCGCCTCCACTTACCTCAGGCGTCTCCGGTGCCGGCTCCGCGCTCGAACTCCCGGGAGCAGTGAGATCCCAATAACCCGCTGACTTCAAATCTGCTCCTCCCGCCAAAATCTACCCAATCACGATGCACTAACCTCATGATGTCGCGGGATAAAACAGCCAATCGCGGCGGTGGATATAAAAGAAGGCTGACCTATACCGCCGGCCAATCACATGACTGAGCGGGAGATTGACAAGCGATACATGCAATAGAATTGCTACTGATTCCCAAAGAGGTCTCATTGGGCCAAAGCGGAATGAGTGGCAGGTTGATAAACCAATAGGAAGGCACAGATGTGTAGGGCTGTGATGTAATGTGATGGGGTCTCTGAGGACGAGGCTGCAGGAAATCACCTGATACCAGACCGAGGTCCCCGGCGCCCCCTCTGGCAGGAGCCGCTCTTCTTAAAGGGGTGTTCCAGGAATAAGAACCTCTGATACAAATCCCATGATGCAACACGGGGAGGACAGGCTCATCACGTGACTGTAAGGCCGCGGTCACACGTACCGCTAGGCGTCCATTCATAACGTGACGCTAGCGCACAGGGGGCGGTGCTCTGCATGCGATTGATAAGCTGATCGTATGCATTTCTCTGGAAACGCATGTGCGTACAGGCCGAGGACCGCCCCCTGTGCGCTAGCGTCGCATGATGACCGCGGCCTAAGGGTTAATGCAGCCAAATCACCCCTCATACGTCACAGGTCACCCCAGACACTACCCGTTGCCCCCAATTATTACAAATGCTCTCTAGCAGCCGCCTCGTCACACCACTAGACGTGCACGCTCCGCTCTCTAGCCGCCGCCTCGTCACACCACTAGACGTGCACGCTCCGCTCTCTAGCAGCCGCCTCGTCACACCACTAGACGTGCACGCTCCGCTCTCTAGCCGCCGCCTCGTCACACCGCTAGACGTGCACGCTCAGCTCTCTAGCCGCCGCCTCGTCACACCGCTAGACGTGCACGCTCCGCTCTCTAGCCGCCGCCTCGTCACACCGCTAGACGTGCACGCTCAGCTCTCTAGCCGCCGCCTCGTCACACCGCTAGACGTGCACGCTCAGCTCTCTAGCAGCCGCCTCGTCACACCGCTAGACGTGCACGCTCAGCTCTCTAGCCGCCGCCTCGTCACACCGCTAGACGTGCACGCTCCGCTCTCTAGCCGCCGCCTCGTCACACCGCTAGACGTGCACGCTCAGCTCTCTAGCAGCCGCCTCGTCACACCGCTAGACGTGCACGCTCCGCTCTCTAGCCGCCGCCTCGTCACACCGCTAGACGTGCACGCTCAGCTCTCTAGCAGCCGCCTCGTCACACCGCTAGACGTGCACGCTCAGCTCTCTAGCAGCCGCCTCGTCACACCGCTAGACGTGCACGCTCAGCTCTCTAGCCGCCGCCTCGTCACACCGCTAGACGTGCACGCTCAGCTCTCTAGCCGCCGCCTCGTCACACCGCTAGACGTGCACGCTCAGCTCTCTAACAGCCGCCTCGTCACACCGCTAGACGTGCACGCTCAGCTCTCTAGCAGCCGCCTCGTCACACCGCTAGACGTGCACGCTCCGCTCTCTAGCAGCCGCCTCGTCACACCGCTAGACGTGCACGCTCAGCTCTCTAGCAGCCGCCTCGTCACACCGCTAGACGTGCACGCTCAGCTCTCTAGCAGCCGCCTCGTCACACCGCTAGACGTGCACGCTCAGCTCTCTAGCAGCCGCCTCGTAACACCGCTAGACGTGCACGCTCCGCTCTCTAGCAGCCGCCTCGTCACACCGCTAGACGTGCACGCTCCGCTCTCTAGCAGCCGCCTCGTCACACCGCTAGACGTGCACGCTCCGCTCTCTAGCAGCCGCCTCGTCACACCGCTAGACGTGCACGCTCCGCTCTCTAGCCGCCGCCTCGTCACACCGCTAGACGTGCACGCTCCGCTCTCTAGCCGCCGCCTCGTCACACCGCTAGACGTGCACGCTCCGCTCTCTAGCCGCCGCCTCGTCACACCGCTAGACGTGCACGCTCCGCTCTCTAGCCGCCGCCTCGTCACACCGCTAGACGTGCACGCTCCGCTCTCTAGCCACCGCCTCGTCACACCGCTAGACGTGCACGCTCCGCTCTCTAGCCGCCGCCTCGTCACACCGCTAGACGTGCACGCTCCGCTCTCTAGCCGCCGCCTCGTCACACCGCTAGACGTGCACGCTCAGCTCTCTAGCCGCCGCCTCGTCACACCGCTAGACGTGCACGCTCCGCTCTCTAGCCGCCGCCTCGTCACACCGCTAGACGTGCACGCTCAGCTCTCTAGCAGCCGCCTCGTCACACCGCTAGACGTGCACGCTCAGCTCTCTAGCAGCCGCCTCGTCACACCGCTAGACGTGCACGCTCAGCTCTCTAGCCGCCGCCTCGTCACACCGCTAGACGTGCACGCTCAGCTCTCTAGCAGCCGCCTCGTCACACCGCTAGACGTGCACGCTCAGCTCTCTAACAGCCGCCTCGTCACACCGCTAGACGTGCACGCTCAGCTCTCTAGCAGCCGCCTCGTCACACCGCTAGACGTGCACGCTCCGCTCTCTAGCAGCCGCCTCGTCACACCGCTAGACGTGCACGCTCAGCTCTCTAGCAGCCGCCTCGTCACACCGCTAGACGTGCACGCTCAGCTCTCTAGCAGCCGCCTCGTCACACCGCTAGACGTGCACGCTCAGCTCTCTAGCAGCCGCCTCGTCACACCGCTAGACGTGCACGCTCCGCTCTCTAGCAGCCGCCTCGTCACACCGCTAGACGTGCACGCTCCGCTCTCTAGCAGCCGCCTCGTCACACCGCTAGACGTGCACGCTCCGCTCTCTAGCAGCCGCCTCGTCACACCGCTAGACGTGCACGCTCCGCTCTCTAGCCGCCGCCTCGTCACACCGCTAGACGTGCACGCTCCGCTCTCTAGCCGCCGCCTCGTCACACCGCTAGACGTGCACGCTCCGCTCTCTAGCCGCCGCCTCGTCACACCGCTAGACGTGCACGCTCCGCTCTCTAGCCGCCGCCTCGTCACACCGCTAGACGTGCACGCTCCGCTCTCTAGCCACCGCCTCGTCACACCGCTAGACGTGCACGCTCCGCTCTCTAGCCGCCGCCTCGTCACACCGCTAGACGTGCACGCTCAGCTCTCTAGCCGCCGCCTCGTCACACCGCTAGACGTGCACGCTCCGCTCTCTAGCAGCCGCCTCGTAACACCGCTAGACGTGCACGCTCCGCTCTCTAGCCGCCGCCTCGTCACACCGCTAGACGTGCACGCTCCGCTCTCTAGCCGCCGCCTCGTCGCACCGCTAGACGTGCACGCTCCGCTCTCTAGCCACCGCCTCGTCACACCGCTAGACGTGCACGCTCCGCTCTCTAGCCGCCGCCTCGTCACACCGCTAGACGTGCACGCTCAGCTCTCTAGCCGCCGCCTCGTCACACCGCTAGACGTGCACGCTCCGCTCTCTAGCCGCCGCCTCGTCACACCGCTAGACGTGCACGCTCCGCTCTCTAGCCGCCGCCTCGTCACACCGCTAGACGTGCACGCTCCGCTCTCTAGCAGCCGCCTCGTCACACCGCTAGACGTGCACGCTCCGCTCTCTAGCAGTCGCCTCGTCACACCGCTAGACGTGCACGCTCAGCTCTCTAGCAGTCGCCTCGTCACGCCACTAGACGTGCACGCTCAGCTCTCTAGCAGTCCCCTTGTTACACCACTAGACGTGCACGCTCAGCTCTCTAACAGTCACCTTCATGTAATGTTTAGCCCTGGAGCCGCTTCTGTTTGTGTGCAGTGGATGGAGGAGGGGGACGGGACACGCAGCTCGGGGGACTGGACGCGCAGCTCGGGGGACGGGACGCGACGTGGAGCTCGGGGGACATTGGAAGCACCAGCAGCTGCAGATACTTGTCTGCTGCTGTGACGAGACATTGGACCTACTTGTCAGCTTTGAGCAGCGCTACGTACTCTGTGTGCGCCATATAAAGGATAATTATTATTGTTGCAGCTGCTCTTTGAACCTGATGTAATTCCTGTAAGAGTCGTGAATGTTCCCTTCTCAGCGCTCCGGCGTGACGTGCTGGGAATCAGCGCCAGACGTCTGGGTTGTGCGATGATCACCATGAAGGGTCTCAGCAATGTGATTGTAGTCGGGCCTTTACCTAAACACTCCACAATTTGTTGCCTCCCTTTGTGGGACGGACTTGTTAAATTCTGCCAAACTAATCAGCACCGGAGTCTGCAATCGCTTCCAGTGATACAAGGAGCCGGCGCACCAGCAGTGAGCAGAACTCATCTTACCTGACACTTTCTGTATAATAATTTGGAACACAGTGTAAATATCATCTCTGAGCAGACACTTCATGATCCCCTCTGTGCTGTGCGCTGACAATGTGCTTAGATTATCAGGGTCCAGGGTTTAGCTACACTTTTAATTACCTTCTGAACATTGTACTAGTATCTGACACACAGAAAGACATGAGACAGATCAGAGATGATGAGATCCATGAGATGGATATAAAACACAATGACACTCAGATCTGCTTTGCCTCCCTGGATAATGATCTTATCTGCCTGTAGCTCTCCTCTCGCCGCTGCTTGCCGGCAGGAAGTCAGTGTCTGTGTATCAGTGTGAGCTCCTCCTGGACTGCAGGGGCCGCAGCAGAGAAGAGCTCAGCTCCACAGCATCAGACACGATGGCTGCCGCCCGACCCTAAAGTGAGAAGTTACAGGGTCGGATCCCAGGTAGATTAGGACTGAGGGCACGTTCACACGTTCCGCTATCGTCACGTTCATAACACGACGCTAGCGCACAGCGGGCGGGGCTCGGGCCGATCGCATATGCGTTTCCCGGGAAACGCATGCGATTAATAACCCGATCGCATGCGTTTCTCTGGAAACGCATATGCGATCGCCCCAAACTCCGCCCCCTGTGCGGTAGCGTCACGTTATGAACGCGGTGCTAGCGGAACGTGTGAACGCACCCTGATAGACAAGTTGGACTCGTATCTGTGAATTGCTGCATTTTGTTATCCTGAGTATATATAAGAGACTTGTCTTCTGGGGAAGAAAACCCCTCCCATGGCCTCAGACGCCCTTGTGCTCAGGGGAGGGTGTTACTTAGGGTGAAGACACACAAGGCGTTTTTGGGCCGTTTTTACCAAGTGCCTTTTCAGATCGTTAAAAACGCATGCGTTTTTGTCCGTTTTTCATTGTGCAATTTCGGAAAAACAGACAAAAACGCATGCGTTTTCAAAAAACGGATGCGTTTTTTAACTATCTGAAAACGCACTTAGTAAAAACGGCCCAAAAACGCCATGTGTGTCTTCACCCTTAGGGTTTAATTGATTACAGTCTCTTCTATCCGGCAGTAGGTGGACATTAACCCTTGTGTATGTGCTGCCTACAGACTCCAGGAAATGGAAGCCTCACACATGATTATTCTATGGATCACCCTGATTAAGATGACACCTCATTTATATAGTTTATTATATGTTTTTACTGAAAAAAAAAACTAGACACGACTTACAGACGAGCCCAAGTTACAGACGTCTCTGCCCCCACGTGTTTTCATACGCATCACAACCGCTGAGAAGGAGATGAGCGTGATTGCTTTTTCACGTGTTAACTTGTCATTATGTAATTAGGCAAATCTCCTCACATCGTGTGCAGCCTTTGAAAAAATTTTACACGCTCGTTAGTGCTCGTTAACAATGTGTTTCTATTGAAACAATATCCAAGCCCACGGCTTCCTATGGCGGCGGCTACACACGTGGGCCACGGCTTCCTATGGCGGCGGCTACACACGTGGGCCACGGCTTCCTAT
>NC_092421.1:90458417-90460917 GCF_040894005.1 Engystomops pustulosus
GCTGCACACGGGGGCCACGGCTTCCTGCGGCGGCTGCACACGGGGGCCACGGCTTCCTGCGGCGGCGGCTGCACACGGGGGCCACGGCTTCCTGCGGCGGCGGCTGCACACGGGGGCCACGGCTTCCTGCGGCGGCGGCTGCACACGGGGGCCACGGCTTCCTGCGGCGGCGGCTGCACACGGGGGCCACGGCTTCCTGCGGCGGCGGCTGCACACGGGGGCCACGGCTTCCTGCGGCGGCGGCTGCACACGGGGGCCACGGCTTCCTATGGCGACGGCGACGGCGGCTGCACACGGGGGCCACGGCTTCCTATGGCGACGGCGGCTGCACACGGGGGCCACGGCTTCCTATGGCGGCGGCGGCTGCACACGGGGGCCACGGCTTCCTATGGCGGCGGCGGCTGCACACGGGGGCCACGGCTTCCTATGGCGGCGGCTGCACACGGGGGCCACGGCTTCCTATGGCGGCGGCGGCTGCACACGGGGGCCACGGCTTCCTATGGCGGCGGCGGCGGCTGCACACGGGGGCCACGGCTTCCTATGGCGGCGGCGGCTGCACACGGGGGCCACGGCTTCCTATGGCGGCGGCGGCTGCACACGGGGGCCACGGCTTCCTATGGCGGCGGCGGCTGCACACGGGGGCCACGGCTTCCTATGGCGGCGGCGGCTGCACACGGGGGCCACGGCTTCCTATGGCGGCGGCGGCTGCACACGGGGGCCACGGCTTCCTATGGCGGCGGCGGCTGCACACGGGGGCCACGGCTTCCTATGGCGGCGGCGGCTGCACACGGGGGCCACGGCTTCCTATGGCGGCGGCGGCTGCACACGGGGGCCACGGCTTCCTATGGCGGCGGCTGCTACACACGGGGGCCACGGCTTCCTATGGCGGCGGCTGCTACACACGGGGGCCACGGCTTCCAATGGCGGCAGCGGCTGCACACGGGGGCCACGGCTTCCTATGGCGGCGGCTGCTACACACGGGGGCCACGGCTTCCTATGGCGGCAGCGGCTGCACACGGGGGCCACGGCTTCCAATGGCGGCAGCGGCTGCACACGGGGGCCACGGCTTCCAATGGCGGCTGGTCACCTGTAGACGTCTGGATTACAGATTTTTATAAAAAGGAAGACAGAACTCAGCACCATCATGTAATGGAGGGAGGGGCAGAGGAACGGTCAGGTCTGGACATAACAGCCGATAAGGCCACACAAAGAACTGGACCGTCTGTGTGACCCAAGAGACGACCCGACCACCATGAAATAAGAACCAGACAAACAGAGATTAATAGGTAAAAACCGGTAAATTGAAGGGGTTGTCACAATGTTACCCTGTCCACAGGAAAGAGAATAACATACTGAGAGCTGGAGCTCTGTCCTGGTCTTCAGGGCGCAGCGCCGGGTCCATGTCATCAGTGCAGCTGGAGCAGAGGTAAAACATTTGGCACCAGGCAGATCCTCTAGTGTTTGATCATGTAGTGTAAATGGGTCAGGAAAGCAGATACAGAACATTATGTGGAGGTAGTTCATATATCAGGTGTAATGAGACAGAAGAGATCAGGTAGCGCTGTGCTCAGTATAGAGCCAGGGAGTCATTATTAACATACAAGGGATGAAGTGTCCCCTCCTCACACACAGCACCTGGAGGCCACTTCTAATACTGACTGATGTGTAAGTGTCCTCATAGGGAGCAGCCACTCCCCGCAGGGGGCCGCCGCTGCAGACCACCTTACTTCTTCTTCCTCTCCTGCGAGCAGCGGGGGCAGTACCTGCAGATAAGATGGAGAAGACAGAGGGTCACATGTATCCTGCAGTCATTGCCTCAGCTCGCCCCCTCTCTAGCAGCCCCCACATGTAGCTCTGGGTCTGTGCTCTGTTTTGGGACTTATTAGGGGCAAGAATGGGACATTTTCAGAACAAGTTGAACAAACATCTGGGCCACAAAGATACATCCGGCCCCTGAGTCACATCCCGGGAGCGGCTGCTTCTTTCTGCACCCAAAAAGCCTCAAACTGTGAGAGGAAGCGAATAAACGTCCCCCATGAGAGGTTTATACAACAATGTAAGAGCCAAACCAACACTGGAGGAGAGGAAACGTCCATGGAGTCCAGGATTCACATCAAACAGAGGAACATTTATCCAAACTCCAGTACAAAGCAGAGGAACAACACCGAGGAGGAGGAGGAGCAAGAGGAAGACAAGGGCGGCACCGAAGAGGAGGAGGAGGAGGAGCAAGAGGAAGACAAGGGCGGCACCGAAGAGGAGGAGGAGGAGGAGCAAGAGGAAGACAAGGGTGGCACCGAAGAGGAGGAGGAGGAGAAGCAAGAGGAAGACAAGGGCGGCACCGAAGAGGAGGAGGAGGAGGAGAAGCAAGAGGAAGACAAGGGCAGCACCGAAGAGGAGGTGGAGGAGAAGCAGCAAGAGGAAGACAAGGGCAGCACCGAAGAGGAGGTGGAGGAGAAGCAAGAGGAAGAGGAGGAGAAGCAAGAGGAAGAGGAGGAGAAGC
>NC_092421.1:90463417-90486006 GCF_040894005.1 Engystomops pustulosus
CCGAGACTGCACGGGGGAGGGAGAGGGGAGGTCACCCGAGACTGCACGGGGGGGGGGGGGAGAGGGGAGGTCACCCGAGACTGCACGGGGGGGGGGGGGGAGAGGGGAGGTCACCCGAGACTGCACGGGGGGGGGGGGGGAGAGGGGAGGTCACCCGAGACTGCACGGGGGGGGGGGAGAGGGGAGGTCACCCGAGACTGCACGGGGGGGGGAGAGGGGAGGTCACCCGAGACTGCACGGGGGAGGGAGAGGGGAGGTCACCCGAGACTGCACGGGGGAGGGAGAGTGGAGGTCACCCGAGACTGCACGGGGGTGGGGGGTGGGGGGAGAGGGGAGGTCACCCGAGACTGCACGGGGGAGGGAGAGGGGAGGTCACCCGAGACTGCACGGGGGAGGGAGAGTGGAGGTCACCCGAGACTGCACGGGGGTGGGGGGTGGGGGGAGAGGGGAGGTCACCCGAGACTGCACGGGGGGCGGGGGGGAGAGAGGTCACCCGAGACTGCACGGGGGGCGGGGGGGGGGGGGAAGAGAGGTCACCCGAGACTGCACGGGGGGCGGGGGGGAGAGAGGTCACCCGAGACTGCACGGGGGGCGGGGGGGGGGGAGAGAGGTCACCCGAGACTGCACGGGGGGGGAGAGGGGAGGTCACCCGAGACTGCACGGGGGGGGGAGAGGGGAGGTCACCCGAGACTGCACGGGGGGGGGGGGATGTTCTGCTCATACAACATTTCATAGTCCCTGGAGAGATCCCTCTAAGGACATACCCCCTATTCGAGGTAGGACATGGACCCCCAGCAATTAGGAGCCCCCCAGCCCCTTAGACTCGGCACAGCTGCACATGCTCAGTCAGACTTGTGCAATAACCTCAGAGAAGTGAATGAGGGTCCTGCATGTGAGGGTCCATGATCTTGTGAGCTCCCCCTGGTCAGGTCAGTTCTCCCCCTGGTCAGGTCAGTTCTCCCCCTGGTCGGCTCGCCCCCTGGTTATATATTGTGTCCTCACTGCTAAAACATTAACATGCAAAGAAATCGCTTACATCTGGATTGTCACAACCAATCATCTCTCCATAGGACACCTGGTGGCACAGGCAGTACGTGGGCTCGTTGGGGTCCACAGGCATATCCAACACATCAGAAGGGTGCACTTTCCCAAAATTACTAGCAGGAGTGCTGTATTCTGCCCTGAAAGGGAAAGTTATCAGTGAGGCTGCAGACACATTACACACCCGCCACGTGATGCACCCGCCAGCACCCCGCCCCCCGTGTGACACACCCGCCACGTGATGCACCCGCCAGCACCCCGCCCCCCGTGTGACACACCCGCCACGTGACTCACGTCTGGACCAATTTGATCTTCTTCTGTCCGCTCTTTGTCGCTTCGTCGTCTGAGTTCTTCACCTTTGATCTGACTTTAGGAGCTTTCTTCTCCTTCTGACCTCTGCCCTCTGCAGGAAGGATAATCAAAGTGTTATCCCAATGTAGGGGCGGGAACAAAAGGGGTGAGGGGCCAAATCTGAAGGTAAGAAAAAAGAAGGGATGATTTACTGGGAACAATTATTTATTCCATCAGTTCCATGGAGAAAGGAGAAGACCGGATCTGAAGAATTTATTTGGGCTAAGTAATGGTAAAGATCGGCCTTAATATATGTAGAATGACAGACCCACCAGCAGAATAGTGAGTGCAGCTCTGGGGTATAATACAGGATGTAACTCAGGATCAGTACAGGATAAGTAATGTCATGTATGTACACAGTGACTGCACCAGCAGCAGAATAGTGAGTGCAGCTCTGGGGTATAATACAGGATGTAACTCAGGATCAGTACAGGATAAGTAATGTCATGTATGTACACAGTGACTGCAGCAGCAGCAGAATAGTGAGTGCAGCTCTGGAGTATAATACAGGATGTAACTCAGGATCAGTACAGGATAAGTAAAGTCATGTATGTACACAGTGACTGCACCAGCAGCAGAATAGTGAGTGCAGCTCTGGAGTATAATACAGGATGTAACTCAGGATCAGTACAGGATAAGTAATGTCATGTATGTACACAGTGACTGCACCAGCAGCAGAATAGTGAGTGCAGCTCTGGGGTATAATACAGGATGTAACTCAGGATCAGTACAGGATAAGTAATGTCATGTATGTACACAGTGACTGCACCAGCAGCAGAATAGTGAGTGCAGCTCTGCAGTATAATACAGGATGTAACTCAGGATCAGTACAGGATAAGTAATGTCATGTATCTACACAGTGACTGCACCAGCAGCAGAATAGTGAGTGCAGCTCTGGAGTATAATACAGGATGTAACTCAGGATCAGTACAGGATAAGTAATGTCATGTATGTACACAGTGACTGCACCAGCAGCAGAATAGTGAGTGCAGCTCTGGAGTATAATACAGGATGTAACTCAGGATCAGTACAGGATAAGTAATGTCATGTATGTACACAGTGACTGCACCAGCAGCAGAATAGTGAGTGCAGCTCTGGGGTATAATACAGGATGTAACTCAGGATCAGTACAGGATAAGTAATGTCATGTATGTACACAGTGACTGCACCAGCAGCAGAATAGTGAGTGCAGCTCTGGAGTATAATACAGGATGTAACTCAGGATCAGTACAGGATAAGTAATGTCATGTATGTACACAGTGACTGCACCAGCAGCAGAATAGTGAGTGCAGCTCTGGGGTATAATACAGGATGTAACTCAGGATCAGTACAGGATAAGTAATGTCATGTATGTACACAGTGACTGCACCAGCAGCAGAAAAGTGAGTGCAGCTCTGGGGTATAATACAGGATGTAACTCAGGATCAGTACAGGATAAGTAATGTCATGTATGTACACAGTGACTGTACCAGCAGCAGAATAGTGAGTGCAGCTCTGGGGTATAATACAGGATGTAACTCAGGATCAGTACAGGATAAGTAATGTCATGTATGTACACAGTGACTGTACCAGCAGCAGAATAGTGAGTGCAGCTCTGGGGTATAATACAGGATGTAACTCAGGATCAGTACAGGATAAGTAATGTCATGTATGTACACAGTGACTGCACCAGCAGCAGAATAGTGAGTGCAGCTCTGGAGTATGATACAGGATGTAACTCAGGATCAGTACAGGATAAGTAATGTCATGTATGTACACAGTGACTGCACCAGCAGCAGAATAGTGAGTGCAGCTCTGGGGTATAATACAGGATGTAACTCAGGATCAGTACAGGATAAGTAATGTCATGTATGTACACAGTGACTGCACCAGCAGCAGAATAGTGAGTGCAGCTCTGGAGTATTATACAGGATGTAACTCAGGATCAGTACAGGATAAGTAATGTCATGTATGTACACAGTGACTGCACCAGCAGCAGAATAGTGAGTGCAGCTCTGGGGTATAATACAGGATGTAACTCAGGATCAGTACAGGATAAGTAATGTCATGTATGTACACAGTGACTGCACCAGCAGCAGAATAGTGAGTGCAGCTCTGGAGTATAATACAGGATGTAACTCAGGATCAGTACAGGATAAGTAATGTCATGTATGTACACAGTGACTGCACCAGCAGCAGAATAGTGAGTGCAGCTCTGGGGTATAATACAGGATGTAACTCAGGATCAGTACAGGATAAGTAATGTCATGTATGTACACAGTGACTGCACCAGCAGCAGAATAGTGAGTGCAGCTCTGGGGTATAATACAGGATGTAACTCAGGATCAGTACAGGATAAGTAATGTCATGTATGTACACAGTGACTGCACCAGCAGCAGATAGTGAGTGCAGCTCTGGGGTATAATACAGGATGTAACTCAGGATCAGTACAGGATAAGTAATGTCATGTATGTACACAGTGACTGCACCAGCAGCAGATAGTGAGTGCAGCTCTGGGGTATAATACAGGATGTAACTCAGGATCAGTACAGGATAAGTAATGTCATGTATGTACACAGTGACTGCACCAGCAGCAGAATAGTGAGTGCAGCTCTGGGGTATAATACAGGATGTAACTCAGGATCAGTACAGGATAACTAATGTCCATGTATGTACACAGTGACTGCACCAGCAGCAGAATAGTGAGTGCAGCTCTGGGGTATAATACAGGATGTAACTCAGGATCAGTACAGGATAAGTAATGTCATGTATGTACACAGTGACTGCACCAGCAGCAGAATAGTGAGTGCAGCTCTGGGGTATAATACAGGATGTAACTCAGGATCAGTACAGGATAAGTAATGTCATGTATGTACACAGTGACTGCACCAGCAGTAGAATAGTGAGTCCAGCTCTGGAGTATAATACAGGATGTAACTCAGGATCAGTACAGGATAAGTAATGTCATGTATGTACACAGTGACTGCACCAGCAGTAGAATAGTGAGTGCAGCTCTGGGGTATAATACAGGATGTAACTCAGGATCAGTACAGGATAAGTAATGTCATGTATGTACACAGTGACTGCACCAGCAGCAGAATAGTGAGTGCAGCTCTGGGGTATAATACAGGATGTAACTCAGGATCAGTACAGGATAAGTAATGTCATGTATGTACACAGTGACTGCACCAGCAGCAGAATAGTGAGTGCAGCTCTGGGGTATAATACAGGATGTAACTCAGGATCAGTACAGGATAAGTAATGTCATGTATGTACACAGTGACTGCACCAGCAGCAGAATAGTGAGTGCAGCTCTGGAGTATAATACAGGATGTAACTCAGGATCAGTACAGGATAAGTAATGTCATGTATGTACACAGTGACTGCACCAGCAGCAGAATAGTGAGTGCAGCTCTGGAGTATAATACAGGATGTAACTCAGGATCAGTACAGGATAAGTAATGTCATGTATGTACACAGTGACTGCACCAGCAGCAGAATAGTGACTGCAGCTCTGGGGTATAATACAGGATGTAACTCAGGATCAGTACAGGATAAGTAATGTCATGTATGTACACAGTGACTGCACCAGCAGCAGAATAGTGAGTGCAGCTCTGGGGTATAATACAGGATGTAACTCAGGATCAGTACAGGATAAGTAATGTCATGTATGTACACAGTGACTGCCCCAGCAGCAGAATAGTGAGTGCAGCTCTGGGGTATAATACAGGATGTAACTCAGGATCAGTACAGGATAAGTAATGTCATGTATGTACACAGTGACTGCACCAGCAGTAGAATAGTGAGTGCAGCTCTGGGGTATAATACAGGATGTAACTCAGGATCAGTACAGGATAAGTAATGTCATGTATGTACACAGTGACTGCACCAGCAGCAGAATAGTGAGTGCAGCTCTGGGGTATAATACAGGATGTAACTCAGGATCAGTACAGGATAAGTAATGTCATGTATGTACACAGTGACTGCACCAGCAGCAGAATAGTGAGTGCAGCTCTGGGGTATAATACAGGATGTAACTCAGGATCAGTACAGGATAAGTAATGTCATGTATGTACACAGTGACTGCACCAGCAGCAGAATAGTGAGTGCAGCTCTGGGGTATAATACAGGATGTAACTCAGGATCAGTACAGGATAAGTAATGTCATGTATGTACACAGTGACTGCACCAGCAGCAGAATAGTGAGTGCAGCTCTGGGGTATAATACAGGATGTAACTCAGGATCAGTACAGGATGAAGTAATGTCATGTATGTACACAGTGACTGCACCAGCAGCAGAATAGTGAGTGCAGCCCTGGGGTATAATACAGGATGTAACTCAGGATCAGTACAGGATAAGTAATGTCATGTATGTACACAGTGACTGCACCAGCAGCAGAATAGTGAGTGCAGCTCTGGAGTATAATACAGGATGTAACTCAGGATCAGTACAGGATAAGTAATGTCATGTATGTACACAGTGACTGCACCAGCAGCAGAATAGTGAGTGCAGCTCTGGGGTATAATACAGGATGTAACTCAGGATCAGTACAGGATAAGTAATGTCATGTATGTACACAGTGACTGCACCAGCAGCAGAATAGTGAGTGCAGCTCTGGAGTATAATACAGGATGTAACTCAGGATCAGTACAGGATAAGTAATGTCATGTATGTACACAGTGACTGCACCAGCAGCAGAATAGTGAGTGCAGCTCTGGGGGTATAATACAGGATGTAACTCAGGATCAGTACAGGATAAGTAATGTCATGTATGTACACAGTAGACTGCCCCAGCAGCAGAATAGTGAGTGAGCTCTGGGGTATAATACAGGATGTAACTCAGGATCAGTACAGGATAAGTAATGTCATGTATGTACACAGTGACTGCACCAGCAGCAGAATAGTGAGTGCAGCTCTGGGGTATAATACAGGATGTAACTCAGGATCAGTACAGGATAAGTAATGTCATGTATGTACACAGTGACTGCACCAGCAGCAGAATAGTGAGTGCAGCTCTGGGGTATAATACAGGATGTAACTCAGGATCAGTACAGGATAAGTAATGTCATGTATGTACACAGTGACTGCACCAGCAGCAGAATAGTGAGTGCAGCTCTGGGGTATAATACAGGATGTAACTCAGGATCAGTACAGGATAAGTAATGTCATGTATGTACACAGTGACTGCACCAGCAGTAGAATAGTGAGTGCAGCTCTGGGGTATAATACAGGATGTAACTCAGGATCAGTACAGGATAAGTATGTCATGTATGTACACAGTGACTGCCCCAGCAGTAGAATAGTGAGTGCAGCTCTGGGGTATAATACAGGATGTAACTCAGGATCAGTACAGGATAAGTAATGTCATGTATGTACACAGTGACTGCCCCAGCAGCAGAATAGTGAGTGCAGCTCTGGAGTATAATACAGGATGTAACTCAGGATCAGTACAGGATAAGTAATGTCATGTATGTACACAGTGACTGCACCAGCAGCAGAATAGTGAGTGCAGCTCTGGAGTATAATACAGGATGTAACTCAGGATCAGTACAGGATAAGTAATGTCATGTATGTACACAGTGACTGCACCAGCAGCAGAATAGTGAGTGCAGCTCTGGGGTATAATACAGGATGTAACTCAGGATCAGTACAGGATAAGTAATGTCATGTATGTACACAGTGACTGCACCAGCAGCAGAATAAGTGAGTGCAGCTCTGGGTATAATACAGGATGTAACTCAGGATCAGTACAGGATAAGTAATGTCATGTATGTACACAGTGACTGCACCAGCAGCAGAATAGTGAGTGCAGCTCTGGGGTATAATACAGGATGTAACTCAGGATCAGTACAGGATAAAGTAATGTCATGTATGTACACAGTGACTGCACCAGCAGCAGAATAGTGAGTGCAGCTCTGGGGTATAATACAGGATGTAACTCAGGATCAGTACAGGATAAGTAATGTCATGTATGTACACAGTGACCGCACCAGCAGCAGAATAGTGAGTGCAGCCCTGGGTATAATACAGGATGTAACTCAGGATCAGTACAGGATAAGTAATGTCATGTATGTACACAGTGACTGCACCAGCAGCAGAATAGTGAGTGCAGCTCTGGAGTATAATACAGGATGTAACTCAGGATCAGTACAGGATAAGTAATGTCATGTATGTACACAGTGACCGCACCAGCAGCAGAATAGTGAGTGCAGCCCTGGGGTATAATACAGGATGTAACTCAGGATCAGTACAGGATAAGTAATGTCATGTATGTACACAGTGACTGCACCAGCAGCAGAATAGTGAGTGCAGCTCTGGAGTATATACAGGATGTAACTCAGGACAGGATAGTAATGGTACACAGTGACTGCACCAGCAGCAGAATAGTGAGTGCAGCCGGACACAGTAATTCACACGTGAGTGTCTCTTGGGGGGTGGGTGGGGGTGGTGCAGCCCTGGGGTATAATACAGGATGTAACTCAGGATCAGTACAGGATAAGTAATGTCATGTATGTACACAGTTAATACAGGATGTAACTCAGGATCAGTACAGGATAAGTAATGTCATGTATGTACACAGTGACTGCACCAGCAGCAGAATAGTGAGTGCAGCCCTGGGGTATAATACAGGATGTAACTCAGGATCAGTACAGGATAAGTAATGTCATGTATGTACACAGTGACTGCACCAGCAGCAGAATAGTGAGTGCAGCTCTGGAGTATAATACAGGATGTAACTCAGGATCAGTACAGGATAAGTAATGTCATGTATGTACACAGTGACCGCACCAGCAGCAGAATAGTGAGTGCAGCCCTGGGGTATAATACAGGATGTAACTCAGGATCAGTACAGGATAAGTAATGTCATGTATGTACACAGTGACTGCACCAGCAGCAGAATAGTGAGTGCAGCTTTGGAGTATAATACAGGATGTAACTCAGGATCAGTACAGGATAAGTATTGTCATGTATGTACACAGTGACTGCACCAGCAGTAGAATAGTGAGTGCAGCTCTGGAGTATAATACAGGATGTAACTCAGGATCAGTACAGGATAAGTAATGTCATGTATGTACACAGTGACTGCACCAGCAGCAGAATAGTGAGTGCAGCTCTGGGGTATAATACAGGATGTAACTCAGGATCAGTACAGGATAAGTAATGTCATGTATGTACACAGTGACCGCACCAGCAGCAGAATAGTGAGTGCAGCTCTGGAGTATAATACAGGATGTAACTCAGGATCAGTACAGGATAAGTAATGTCATGTATGTACACAGTGACTGCACCAGCAGTAGAATAGTGAGCAGGTAAGTCGTCTCCTCACTCTTTTTGCCCTTGCTGGAGCAGCTGTCGTAGTCGCTGGATTCGATGTGCTTTTCTTTCAGATCGGCTTCGAAGCGAGCGAGATCCGTGTCCAGCCTCCGGATGTGTTTGTCGACCTGCAAGGAAAAAGAGAACTAGAGACGGGGCCGGTGCAGCGAGGAGGAGCCTGGGCGCTGCAGCGGCCACTTACCATCTCGTAGGTCTGCATGGCCAGCTGCACCTTGTCGTCCCCGTACTCCTTGCACTTGCTGTAGGCCTCCTGCACTTGTCTGAGGAGCTGCAGCTTCTCCTCCGAGCTCAGGCTGCGGGCGCCGCTCATGTACTGGCAGGACAGACCATCGATGTGACACTTCAGGTCTGCGAGAAAAGAGAGCGTCGCCCCAACATCAGACCTCGCGCTGACCCGTCCCGCACACACACATCAGACCTCGCGCTGACCCGTCCCGCACACACACATCAGACCTCGCGCTGACCCGTCCCGCACACACACACATCAGACCTCGCGCTGACCCGTCCCGCACACACACACATCAGACCTCGCGCTGACCCGTCCCGCACACACACACATCAGACCTCGCGCTGACCCGTCCCGCACACACACACATCAGACCTCGCGCTGACCCGTCCCGCACACACACACATCAGACCTCGCGCTGACCCGTCCCGCACACACACACATCAGACCTCGCGCTGACCCGTCCCGCACACACACACATCAGACCTCGCGCTGACCCGTCCCGCACACACACACATCAGACCTCGCGCTGACCCGTCCCGCACACACACACATCAGACCTCGCGCTGACCCGTCCCGCACACACACACATCAGACCTCGCGCTGACCCGTCCCGCACACACACACATCAGACCTCGCGCTGACCCGTCCCGCACACACACACATCAGACCTCGCGCTGACCCGTCCCGCACACACACACATCAGACCTCGCGCTGACCCGTCCCGCACACACACACATCAGACCTCGCGCTGACCCGTCCCGCACACACACATCAGACCTCGCGCTGACCCGTCCCGCACACACACATCAGACCTCGCGCTGACCCGTCCCGCACACACACATCAGACCTCGCGCTGACCCGTCCCGCACACACACATCAGACCTCGCGCTGACCCGTCCCGCACACACACATCAGACCTCGCGCTGACCCGTCCCGCACACACACATCAGACCTCGCGCTGACCCGTCCCGCACACACACATCAGACCTCGCGCTGACCCGTCCCGCACACACACATCAGACCTCGCGCTGACCCGTCCCGCACACACACATCAGACCTCGCGCTGACCCGTCCCGCACACACACAATCAGACCTCGCGCTGACCCGTCCCGCACAACACATCAGACCTCGCGCTGACCTGTCCCGCACACACACATCAGACCTCGCGCTGACCCGTCCCGCAACACACACATCAGACCTCGCGCTGACCCGTCCCGCACACACACATCAGACCTCGCGCTGACCCGTCCCGCACACACACATCAGACCTCGCGCTGACCCGTCCCGCACACACACATCAGACCTCGCGCTGACCCGTCCCGCACACACACATCAGACCTCGCGCTGACCCGTCCCGCACACACACATCAGACCTCGCGCTGACCCGTCCCGCACACACACATCAGACCTCGCGCTGACCCGTCCCGCACACACACATCAGACCTCGCGCTGACCCGTCCCGCACACACACATCAGACCTCGCGCTGACCCGTCCCGCACACACACATCAGACCTCGCGCTGACCCGTCCCGCACACACACATCAGACCTCGCGCTGACCCGTCCCGCACACACACATCAGACCTCGCGCTGACCCGTCCCGCACACACACATCAGACCTCGCGCTGACCCGTCCCGCACACACACACACATCAGACCTCGCGCTGACCCGTCCCGCACACACACATCAGACCTCGCGTTGACCCCCCCGCACACATCAGACCTCGCGCTGACCCGTCCCGCACACACACATCAGACCTCGCGTTGACCCCCCCGCACACATCAGACCTCGCGTTGACCCCCCCCCCACACACACACATCAGGAGCCAAATCCCCCTAATACAACCCAAATTCATGTCACCTTCTGTCCTCTGGTCCAGATCCCTCATCAGCTGGAAGTTCCTTTGGAGCTCAAATGGCAGATTTTCTATACCTGGAGGAAGATGATCACATGACAATGTATATCACCAGCCCCAGCGCACCCCCTCTCCTGTACTCTGCCCCCCCTCCTCTCCTGTACTCTGCCCCCCCCTCCTCTCCTGTACTCTGCCCCCCCCTCCTCTCCTGTACTCTGCCCCCCCTCCTCTCCTGTACTCTGCCCCCCTCCTCTCCTGTACTCTGCCCCCCTCCTCTCCTGTACTCTGCCCCCCCTCCTCTCCTGTACTCTGCCCCCCTCCTCTCCTGTACTCTGCCCCCTCCTCTCCTGTACTCTGCCCCCCCTCCTCTCCTGTACTCTGCCCCCCCCTCCTCTCCTGTACTCTGCCCCCCTCCTCTCCTGTACTCTGCCCCCCTCCTCTCCTGTACTCTGCCCCCCTCCTCTCCTGTACTCTGCCCCCCCCTCCTCTCCTGTACTCTGCCCCCCCCTCCTCTCCTGTACTCTGCCCCCCTCCTCTCCTGTACTCTGCCCCCCTCCTCTCCTGTACTCTGCCCCCCCTCCTCTCCTGTACTCTGCCGCCCCCTCCTCTCCTGTACTCTGCCCCCCCTCCTCTCCTGTACTCTGCCCCCCCTCCTCTCCTGTACTCTGCCCCCCCTCCTCCCTGTACTCTGCCCCCCCCTCCTCTCCTGTACTCTGCCCCCCCCTCCTCTCCTGTACTCTGCCCCCCTCCTCTCCTGTACTCTGCCCCCCCCCTCTCCTGTATTCTGCCCCCCCCTCCTCTCCTGTACTCTGCCCCCCCCCTCCTCCTGTACTCTGCCCCCCCCCTCCTCTCCTGTACTCTGCCCCCCCTCCTCTCCTGTACTCTGCCCCCCCTCTCCTGTATTCTGCCCCCCCTCCTCCTCTCCTGTACTCTGCCCCCCCCTCCTCTCTGTACTCTGCCCCCCCTCCTCCCTGTATTCTGCCCCCCCTCCTCTCCTGTACTCTGCCCCCCCCTCCTCTCCTGTACTCTGCCCCCCCCTCCTCTCCTGTATACTGTGCCTCCTCCTCTCCTGTACTCTGCCCCCCCTCCTCTCCTGTACTCTGCCCCCCCTCCTCTCCTGTACTCTGCCCCCCCTCCTCTCCTGTACTCTGCCCCCCCTCCTCTCCTGTACTCTGCCCCCCCTCCTCTCCTGTACTCTGCCCCCCCCTCCTCTCCTGTACTCTGCCCCCCTCCTCTCCTGTACTCTGCCCCCCCTCCTCTCCTGTACTCTGCCCCCCCTCCTCTCCTGTACTCTGCCCCCCCTCCTCTCCTGTACTCTGCCCCCCCCCTCCTCTCCTGTACTCTGCCCCCCCCTCCTCTCCTGTACTCTGCCCCCCCCCTCCTCCTGTATTCTGCCCCCCCCCTCCTCTCCTGTACTCTGCCCCCCCCCTCCTCCTGTATTCTGCCCCCCCTCCTCCTCCTCTCCTGTACTCTGCCCCCCCCTCCTCTCCTGTACTCTGCCCCCCCTCCTCTCCTGTATTCTGCCCCCCCTCCTCTCCTGTACTCTGCCCCCCCCTCCTCTCCTGTACTCTGCCCCCCCCTCCTCTCCTGTATACTGTGCCCCTCCCTCCTCTCCTGTACTCTGCCCCCCCTCCTCTCCTGTACTCTGCCGCCCCCTCCTCTCCTGTATACTGTGCCCCCCCCTCCTCTCCTGTACTCTGCCCCCCCCTCCTCTCCTGTACTCTGCCCCCTCCTCTCCTGTACTCTGCCCCCCCCTCCTCTCCTGTACTCTGCCCCCCCTCCTCTCCTGTACTCTGCCCCCCCCTCCTCTCCTGTACTCTGCCCCCCCCTCCTCTCCTGTACTCTGCCCCCCCCCCTCCTCTCCTGTACTCTGCCCCCCCCTCCTCTCCTGTACTCTGCCCCCCCCCTCCTCTCCTGTACTCTGCCCCCCCCCTCCTCTCCTGTATTCTGCCCCCCACTGTATATTGCCCCCTCTCCTCCTGTATTCTGCCCCCCCCTTCTCCTGTATATTGCCCCCCCCCGCTCCTCCTGTATATTGCCCCCCCCCGCTCCTCCTGTATATTGCCCCCCCCGCTCCTCCTGTATTCTGCCCCCCCCTCCTCCCCTCCTGTATTCTGCCCCCCCCCTCCTCCTGTATTCTGCCCCCCCCCCTCCTCCTGTATTCTGCTCCCCCCCTCCTCCTGTATATTGCCCCCCCCCTCCTCCTGTATATTGCCCCCCCCCTGTATATTGCCCCCCCTCCTCCTGTATTTCCCCCCCCCTCCTCCTGTATTCTGCCCCCCCCCTCCTCCTGTATTCTGCCCCCCCCTCCTCCTGTATTCTGCCCCCCCCTCCTCCTGTATTCTGCCCCCCCCTCCTCCTGTATTCTGCCCCCCTGCCCCTCCCCCAGCCTCTTGCCCCTCTCCTACCCGCTGCCTGCTCCCAGACTCTGCTCCCGGGGTCTCCTCCTTCCAACGGTGTGGGCTCCCGGGACATCTCCCGGGACATCTCAGGGCTCCTCACACTGTGCCCATAACTTACTGTCCAGATAATGCTCCAGGTACATGCCCGCCGCCATCTTGAGCGACTACAAGGCGACTTCCGTCCAGCGGAGACCCTACGGCGCTCGCCGTGTCGCCATCTTGTCGGGGCCACAACAAAACAAATCCCCTTCATCCTTTGTGTGGTACCTCAGCGGCGCCGGACACTAGAGGCAGAGCGCGGCGCTCGAGTCCTGGCTCCAGCACCGGGAGGGAGGCGCCATTTTGGCGGAGCCCATGATCTGTAGCGCTATTGTCTCATAGTGTAATAAGAAATAAATTATCGCCTAAATAAGGAAACATGGAACATTCCCGGACACAGGGGCAGTCAGGGTCACCTCTAAGCAATATCTGCATGCTGGGACTTGTAGTCCGTTTCACTTCACTCCATTTCCTTGTATGTGACACGTTCAGATATTTAATGGCAGATTCTACAGTCATGGCCAAAACTTGTGAGAATGACACAAATGATAATTGTTACAAAGTCTCCGGCATCAGGTGTTATAATGGTAATTTGCATATTCTCCAGAATGTTATACAGAGGGATCAGCTTATCAGCAATTCATTACACAGTCAATATTTACCCAGAAAATGAACTTTTTCCCCCAAAACACATTTCACCTTCATTGCAGGCTCCTAAGGCGGAGCAGCTGCCATGGTGTCAGTGATGTCTCCAGTAACACAGGTGCAGGGGCTGATGGGGACAGGGCTGGGGACAATGTGTCATGTGTAAGTAACAATCACCACTGGGCAGTATAATAGGAGCAGGTAACATGGTGTCAGTGATGTCCCCAGTAACACAGGTGCGGGGGCTGATGGGGACAGGGCTGGGGACAATGTGTCATGTGTAAGTAACAATCACCACTGGGCAGTATAATAGGGGCAGGTAACATGGTGTCAGTGATGTCTCCAGTAACACAGGTGCGGGGGCTGATGGGGACAGGGCTGGGGACAATGTGTCATGTGTAAGTAACAATCACCACTGGGCAGTATAATAGGAGCAGGTAACATGGTGTCAGTGATGTCTCCAGTAACACAGGTGCGGGGGCTGATGGGGACAGGGCTGGGGACAATGTGTCATGTGTAAGTAACAATCACCACTGGGCAGTATAATAGGAGCAGGTAACATGGTGTCAGTGATGTCTCCAGTAACACAGGTGCGGGGGCTGATGGGGACAGGGCTGGGGACAATGTGTCATGTGTAAGTAACAATCACCACTGGGCAGTATAATAGGAGCAGGTAACATGGTGTCAGTGATGTCTCCAGTAACACAGGTGCAGGGGCTGATGGGGACAGGGCTGGGGACAATGTGTCATGTGTAAGTAACAATCACCACTGGGCAGTATAATAGGAGCAGGTAACATGGTGTCAGTGATGTCTCCAGTAACACAGGTGCGGGGGCTGATGGGGACAGGGCTGGGGACAATGTGTCATGTGTAAGTAACAATCACCACTGGGCAGTATAATAGGAGCAGGTAACATGGTGTCAGTGATGTCTCCAGTAACACAGGTGCGGGGGCTGATGAGGACAGGGCTGGGGACAATGTGTCATGTGTAAGTAACAATCACCACTGGGCAGTATAATAGGAGCAGGTAACATGGTGTCAGTGATGTCTCCAGTAACACAGGTGCGGGGGCTGATGGGGACAGGGCTGGGGACAATGTGTCATGTGTAAGTAACAATCACCACTGGGCAGTATAATAGGAGCAGGTAACATGGTGTCAGTGATGTCTCCAGTAACACAGGTGCAGGGGCTGATGGGGACAGGTCTGGGGACAATGTGTCATGTGTAAGTAACAATCACCACTGGGCAGTATTATAGGAGCAGGTAACATGGTGTCAGTGATGTCCCCAGTAACACAGGTGCGGGGGCTGATGGGGACAGGGCTGGGGACAATGTGTCATGTGTAAGTAACAATCACCACTGGGCAGTATAATAGGGGCAGGTAACATGGTGTCAGTGATGTCCCCAGTAACACAGGTGCGGGGGCTGATGGGGACAGGGCTGGGGACAATGTGTCATGTGTAAGTAACAATCACCACTGGGCAGTATAATAGGAGCAGGTAACATGGTGTCAGTGATGTCCCCAGTAACACAGGTGCGGGGGCTGATGGGGACAGGGCTGGGGACAATGTGTCATGTGTAAGTAACAATCACCACTGGGCAGTATAATAGGAGCAGGTAACATGGTGTCAGTGATGTCCCCAGTAACACAGGTGCGGGGGCTGATGGGGACAGGGCTGGGGGACAATGTGTCATGTGTAAGTAACAATCACCACTGGGCAGTATAATAGGAGCCGGTAACATGGTGTCAGTGATGTCCCCAGTAACACAGGTGCGGGGGCTGATGGGGACAGGACTGGGGACAATCTGTCATGTGTAAGTAACAATCACCACTGGGCAGTATAATAGGAGCAGGTAACATGGTGTCAGTGATGTCTCCAGTAACACAGGTGCGGGGGCTGATGGGGACAGGGCTTGGGACAATGTGTCATGTGTAAGTAACAATCACCACTGGGCAGTATAATAGGAGCAGGTAACATGGTGTCAGTGATGTCTCCAGTAACACAGGTGCGGGGGCTGATGGGGACAGGGCTGGGGGACAATGTGTCATGTGTAAGTAACAATCACCACTGGGCAGTATAATAGGAGCAGGTAACATGGTGTCAGTGATGCCTCCAGTAACACAGGTGCGGGGGCTGATGGGGACAGGGCTGGGGACAATGTGTCATGTGTAAGTAACAATCACCACTGGGCAGTATAATAGGAGCAGGTAACATGGTGTCAGTGATGTCCCCAGTAACACAGGTGCGGGGGCTGATGGGGACAGGGCTGGGGGACAATGTGTCATGTGTAAGTAACAATCACCACTGGGCAGTATAATAGGAGCAGGTAACATGGTGTCAGTGATGTCCCCAGTAACACAGGTGCGGGGGCTGATGGGGACAGGGCTGGGGACAATGTGTCATGTGTAAGTAACAATCACCACTGGGCAGTATAATAGGAGCAGGTAACATGGTGTCAGTGATGTCTCCAGTAACACAGGTGCAGGGGCTGATGGGGACCGGGCTGGGGACAATGTGTCATGTGTAAGTAACAATCACCACTGGGCAGTATAATAGGAGCAGGTAACATGGTGTCAGTGATGTCTCCAGTAACACAGGTGCGGGGGCTGATGAGGACAGGGCTGGGGACAATGTGTCATGTGTAAGTAACAATCACCACTGGGCAGTATAATAGGAGCAGGTAACATGGTGTCAGTGATGTCTCCAGTAACACAGGTGCAGGGGCTGATGAGGACAGGGCTGGGGACAATGGGGGACATTTACTTAAAGTGTCGGTGTCTGCATTGGCTTTGTTACCGACCTGCTCTCGGAAAGAAGATACACATTTAATATTGTAGAGCTGTGCAGAGACATTTCTGGCGCCGAGACCATTTTCTGTCCCTGGGACCAAAATCTGTCCCGAGCACCAGAAATATGTCCAACAGTCCCTGCTAGACCAGTTTTCTTTTGGTCTACTTTCCGCCAGTTTACAGCGCCCAAAAATGGCTGTGACACATATTAATTCTGTCTGAGTTTCCACTCCGCCAAAGCCACGCCCCTTTTCGGAGAAGAGTCGGAGCAGACGGAAAAAGTCATTTTTTCTGTCCCCGACAGCTAATAAATAGGTCTGAGAGCAGAACATGTGGTGAGAGCGCCACAAAACTGGCGGAAACACCATAGTAAATGTCCCCCAATGTGTCATGTGTAAGTAACAATCACCACTGGGCAGTATAATAGGAGCAGGTAACATGGTGTCAGTGATGTCTCCAGTAACACAGGTGCGGGGGCTGATGGGGACAGGGCTGGGGACAATGTGTCATGTGTAAGTAACAATCACCACTGGGCAGTATAATAGGAGCAGGTAACATGGTGTCAGTGATGTCCCCAGTAACACAGGTGCGGGGGCTGATGGGGACAGGGCTGGGGACAATGTGTCATGTGTAAGTAACAATCACCACTGGGCAGTATAATAGGAGCAGGTAACATGGTGTCAGTGATGTCCCCAGTAACACAGGTGCGGGGGCTGATGGGGACAGGGCTGGGGACAATGTGTCATGTGTAAGTAACAATCACCACTGGGCAGTATAATAGGAGCAGGTAACATGGTGTCAGTGATGTCTCCAGTAACACAGGTGCGGGGGCTGATGGGGACAGGGCTGGGGACAATGTGTCATGTGTAAGTAACAATCACCACTGGGCAGTATAATAGGAGCAGGTAACATGGTGTCAGTGATGTCTCCAGTAACACAGGTGCGGGGGCTGATGGGGACAAGGCTGGGGACAATGTGTCATGTGTAAGTAACAATCACCACTGGGCAGTATAATAGGAGCAGGTAACATGGTGTCAGTGATGTCTCCAGTAACACAGGTGCGGGGGCTGATGGGGACAAGGCTGGGGACAATGTGTCAGGTGTAAGTAACAATCACCACTGGGCAGTATAATAGGAGCAGGTAACATGGTGTCAGTGATGTCTCCAGTAACACAGGTGCGGGGGCTGATGGGGACAGGGCTGGGGACAATGTGTCATGTGTAAGTAACAATCACCACTGGGCAGTATAATAGGAGCAGGTAACATGGTGTCAGTGATGTCTCCAGTAACACAGGTGCGGGGGCTGATGGGGACAGGGCTGGGGACAATGTGTCATGTGTAAGTAACAATCACCACTGGGCAGTATAATAGGAGCAGGTAACATGGTGTCAGTGATGTCCCCAGTAACACAGGTGCGGGGCTGATGAGGACAGGGCTGGGGACAATGTGTCATGTGTAAGTAACAATCACCACTGGGCAGTATAATAGGAGCAGGTAACATGGTGTCAGTGATGTCCCCAGTAACACAGGTGCGGGGGCTGATGGGGACAGGGCTGGGGACAATGTGTCATGTGTAAGTAACAATCACCACTGGGCAGTATAATAGGAGCAGGTAACATGGTGTCAGTGATGTCTCCAGTAACACAGGTGCGGGGGCTGATGGGGACAGGGCTGGGGACAATCTGTCAGGATAAGTAACAATCACACCCCTGGACACTTTACAAGGAGGCTGGTGCATGGCATCATTGTTTCTCTTCTGTTACCCATGGTTATCTCTAAAGAAACACGAGCAGTCATCATTGCACAAAACTGGCCACAGGGAAGAGTATCGCAGCGAGAAAGATGTCACCTCAGTCACCGATCTATCGCATCATCAAGGAATCCAAGGAGAGAGGCTCCATTGTTACCAAAAAGGCTCCAGGAGCCCAAGAAGGACCAGCAAGCACCAGGAGCGTCTGTTACAAGTGTCTCAGCTTGGGGATGGGGCTCCCAGCATCGCAGAGCTCAGGAATGGCAGCAGCAGGTGTGAGGCATCTGCACGCACTGTGACACTGCGGAGACTCCTGGAGCAAGGCCTGGTGTCCAGGAGGGCAGCACAGAAGCCGCTTCTCTCCAGAAACCATCAGGGACAGACGGATATCCTGCAGGAGGTGCAGGGAGTGGACACTGAGGACTGGGGGACAGACGGATATTCTGCAGGAGGTGCAGGGAGTGGACGCTGAGGACTGGGGGACAGACGGATATTCTGCAGGAGGTGCAGGGAGTGGACGCTGAGGACTGGGGGACAGACGGATATTCTGCAGGAGGTGCAGGGAGTGGACGCTGAGGACTGGGGGACAGACGGATATCCTGCAGGAGGTGCAGGGAGTGGACGCTGAGGACTGGGGGACAGACGGATATTCTGCAGGAGGTGCAGGGAGCGGACGCTGAGGACTGGGGGACAGACGGATATTCTGCAGGAGGTGCAGGGAGCGGACGCTGAGGACTGGGGGACAGACGGATATTCTGCAGGTGGTGCAGGGAGTGGACGCTGAGGACTGGGGGACAGACGGATATTCTGCAGGAGGTGCAGGGAGTGGACGCTGAGGACTGGGGGACAGACGGATATTCTGCAGGAGGTGCAGGGAGTGGACGCTGAGGACTGGGGGACAGACAGATATCCTGCAGGAGGTGCAGGGAGTGGACGCTGAGGACTGGGGGACAGACAGATATTCTGCAGGAGGTGCAGGGAGCGGACGCTGAGGACTGGGGGACAGACTGATATTCTGCAGGAGGTGCAGGGAGTGGACGCTGAGGACTGGGGGACAGACTGATATTCTGCAGGAGGTGCAGGGAGTGGACGCTGAGGACTGGGGGACAGACGGATATTCTGCAGGAGGTGCAGGGAGTGGACGCTGAGGACTGGGGGACAGACGGATATTCTGCAGGAGGTGCAGGGAGTGGACGCTGAGGACTGGGGGACAGACGGATATTCTGCAGGAGGTGCAGGGAGCGGACGCTGAGGACTGGGGGACAGACGGATATTCTGCAGGTGGTGCAGGGAGTGGACGCTGAGGACTGGGGGACAGACGGATATTCTGCAGGAGGTGCAGGGAGTGGACGCTGAGGACTGGGGGACAGACGGATATTCTGCAGGAGGTGCAGGGAGTGGACGCTGAGGACTGGGGGACAGACAGATATCCTGCAGGAGGTGCAGGGAGTGGACGCTGAGGACTGGGGGACAGACGGATATTCTGCAGGAGGTGCAGGGAGTGGACGCTGAGGACTGGGGGACAGACGGATATTCTGCAGGAGGTGCAGGGAGTGGACGCTGAGGACTGGGGGACAGACGGATATTCTGCAGGAGGTGCAGGGAGTGGACGCTGAGGACTGGGGGACAGACGGATATTCTGCAGGAGGTGCAGGGAGTGGACGCTGAGGACTGGGGGACAGACGGATATTCTGCAGGAGGTGCAGGGAGTGGACGCTGAGGACCGGGGGACAGACGGATATTCTGCAGGAGGTGCAGGGAGTGGACGCTGAGGACTGGGGGACAGACGGATATTCTGCAGGAGGTGCAGGGAGTGGACGCTGAGGACTGGGGGACAGACGGATATTCTGCAGGAGGTGCAGGGAGTGGACGCTGAGGACTGGGGGACAGACGGATATTCTGCAGGAGGTGCAGGGAGTGGACGCTGAGGACTGGGGGGGAGTGATTGTCTCTGATGAATCCCCTTTCCGATTATTGGGAGCAGACAAGGTGAGCGATGCCCCCAGTCCTGTCTCCTGCACCTGTAAAGCTCCTGCAGCCATTCATGTGGGGGGGGGGGGGGGGGCGGCTTCTCAGCCAAGGGAATCGCCTAAAAACACCCCCATGGATAAAGAATGGAGCAGAATGTCCTCCAGGAGCCGCTTCTCCCAACCCTCCAGGAGCCGCTTCTCCCGACCCTCCAGGAGCCGCTTCTCCCGACCCTCCAGGAGCAGATGGTGATGAGCAGAGCCTCCTCCAGCATGATGGAGCACCGGCCATAAAGGGGAGAACTAAATGGTGCAGGGAACAGAACACAGAGATTCTGGGTCCATGGCCCGGGAACAGAACACAGAGATTCTGGGTCCATGGCCCGGGAACACAACACAGAGATTCTGGGTCCATGGCTCCGGGAACAGAACACAGAGATTCTGGGTCCATGGCTCCGGGAACAGAACACAGAGATTCTGGGTCCATGGCCCGGGAACACAACACAGAGATTCTGGGTCCATGGCCCGGGAACAGAACACAGAGATTCTGGGTCCATGGCTCCGGGGACAGAACACAGAGATTCTGGGTCCATGGCCCGGGAACAGAACACAGAGATTCTGGGTCCATGGCTCCGGGAACAGAACACAGAGATTCTGGCTCCATGGCCCGGGAACAGAACACAGAGATTCTGGGTCCATGGCCGGGGAACAGAACACAGAGATTCTGGGTCCATGGCCCGGGAACAGAACACAGAGATTCTGGGTCCATGGCTCCGGGAACAGAACACAGAGATTCTGGCTCCATGGCCCGGGAACAGAACACAGAGATTCTGGGTCCATGGCCGGGGAACAGAACACACAGATTCTGGGTCCATGGCCCGGGAACAGAACACACAGATTCTGGGTCCATGGCTCCGGGAACAGAACACAGAGATTCTGGCTCCATGGCCCGGGAACAGAACACAGAGATTCTGGGTCCATGGCCGGGGAACAGAACACAGAGATTCTGGGTCCATGGCCCGGGAACAGATCACAGAGATTCTGGGTCCATGGCCCGGGAACAGAACACAGAGATTCTGGGTCCATGGCCCGGGAACAGAACACAGAGATTCTGGGTCCATGGCCCGGGAACAGAACACAGAGATTCTGGGTCCATGGTCCGGGAACAGAACACAGAGATTCTGGGTCCATGGCTCCGGGAACAGAACACAGAGATTCTGGGTCCATGGCCCGGGAACAGAACACAGAGATTCTGGGTCCATGGCCCGGGAACAGAACACAGAGATTCTGGGTCCATGGCTCCGGGAACAGAACACAGAGATTCTGGGTCCATGGCCCGGGAACAGATCACAGAGATTCTGGGTCCATGGCCCGGGAACAGATCACAGAGATTCTGGGTCCATGGCCCGGGAACAGAACACAGAGATTCTGGGTCCATGGCCCGGGAACAGAACACAGAGATTCTGGGTCCATGGCCCGGGAACAGAACACAGAGATTCTGGGTCCATGGCCCGGGAACAGAACACAGAGATTCTGGGTCCATGGCCCGGGAGCAGAACACAGAGATTCTGGGTCCATGGCCCGGGAGCAGAACACAGAGATTCTGGGTCCATGGCCCGGGAGCAGAACACAGAGATTCTGGGTCCATGGCCCGGGAACAGAACACAGAGATTCTGGGTCCATGGCCCGGGAACAGAACACAGAGATTCTGGGTCCATGGCTCCGGGAACAGAACACAGAGATTCTGGGTCCATGGCCCGGGAACAGAACACAGAGATTCTGGGTCCATGGCTCCGGGAACAGAACACAGAGATTCTGGGTCCATGGCCCGGGAACAGATCACAGAGATTCTGGGTCCATGGCCCGGGAACAGATCACAGAGATTCTGGGTCCATGGCCCGGGAACAGAACACAGAGATTCTGGGTCCATGGCCCGGGAACAGAACACAGAGATTCTGGGTCCATGGCCCGGGAGCAGAACACAGAGATTCTGGGTCCATGGCCTGGAAACTCCCCAGATCTTATCCCATTGAGAACTTGTGGTCAATCATCAGGAGACGGGGGACAAACAAAACCCAACACATTGTGACAGAATGCAGCAGTGATTGTGCAGGAATGGACGGCGATCAGTCAGGATCTGGTGCAGGAGGTGAGTGAGAGCTGCCAGGGAGAATTGCAGAGGTCCTGGAGAAGAAGGAGAGGTC